>NC_056734.1:388432630-388590130 GCF_019279795.1 Protopterus annectens | reverse complement strand
TAGTTTTTCCAGACTTGGGGGGGGGGGGGGGGGTCTCCATCCCATAAGAAAAAAACAGTAGACCACAGGTGAAACTGTTACTTGAGAACAACAAAGCTGTTGGCTGTAAATCGTAAAAAAAATCAGGAAAAAAGAACCGCGCACTGTAGACAAGCTCTGTTGAGACTTCAGAGTACTCAAGCAATTATAACTTGTTTAGAAACCAAAACATCTTTATTGAAAAACAAATTGATTAGTGTTTTTGCTCTTAAATTAGCTTCACCAAATCATACCTCTCAAGTGCGCCTCATTTGGAGGAATGTAGCTCATTTGGGGTCTTAAAAAGTTGATGTTCTTCAACACTACACATTGAAAGGGTTTGACACATATTCAATGTAAGGTATTTTTTAACTGATATCCATGGTAAATAGAAATTAATCATATTAATTCATTAAAAGATCTTTTTTATAAGCAACTCCATCATATTTTAACCATTCTTTGACCTTCCTAGTTGAACTTTGTTAGTATCCCGTTAGTATGTGTTCCATATTTTGCCCATTTGTTCCACAGTATGAGCACTAGTGTTCCTCATTTTGGAGCTGGAAAGTTGAGAGATTTGCATAAAATCTAAATCCAGTTTAAATGACATGCATTATTTACCTGCTTTAACACAAAGTGCATTGTTAATTAACTCGAGCTGGTGTCATAAATCTTTGTCACGGGCTTTTTATGCAAGCTGCAATAAAATAAGTCTCATCTTTCGTACCTGTTCTGCATATCTACTCCTTTTGGTAGCTAACAGGTTATAGCCTAATGTGTTGTAGTCCTCTCCTATGTGGCTAGTGCCTAATTGACACAAACACTTTATATAATCTTGTCTCTAGCTATTTATATCTATTAGTACAGCATTGTATCTGTGGTGTAGTAGATGCTATTTGGCATGTTTAGATGGGGCAACAAATATTAAAAAAAATGTGACATCTAGTCAAATTAAAATCCTGAATTATTATACTGTAGTAATCATAACTGCAGCTAGTCAGGACAATCTGGGTGAACCTGTGAACGGGAGCACCAACTTTGTATACTTTGTCCGGTACCATAACACCGGGACAGGATGAATTCAACTTTCTAGTGAAATATCAATTGTAAGTGTGTTCTGAGAGAAGATGATAGGGTTCTATATGTGCTAGGTCTAAGATAAACTGCAGCATTCTGTGACAGTAACCCAAACAGGGTAAATGAGGAAAGAGATAACTGACTTCTTTTTCATTTAGTTACATCTAAATGCTGTCAAAACAGGTAGATTATCAGAGGTTGTCAGTAACATGTGCCATAAGTCCTAGTTGCCACAGCAGTAATCCCTATAAAACAGCAGAGTAGTTCCCACCATGGGAATTAGTGAGCTTCCCGTAAGTGTGTCTTGTACCAGTGCCTTTTGCATAAAAACATTGCAGAGATGTCTAGGGAGAGTGGAAAAATATGCAGCTGCACAGCTTGTCTAATCCTTGGTGGTGTACTGAATGTACGTGATCATAAAGTATAAGCAGGATATTAACTCCTCTATAATTGAAACAAGTAGAAAATAATTCATAGACTGTTAATAGAGGACGAAGAAATGTTAGGAATAATATAAAGATAGGTTCCCTGCCAATTACATGCTTAAACAGTACAGATCTTACAGGTTGTAAACTAACACAAGCTGAGTCTGTTGTGGGAGGGATATCAGAAATGTGTGAATCTTTGTTGAAAAGAGACTTAAACTAAATGTGTGCAGCTATGGCTAATTAATGGGAAGTAGTGAATCTAATCAGGAAGGCAGCATTGCCTCGAGTCACATAAACTGAGGGTAGAGAGATTACATGGTATGACTATGGTAGGATGACTATGCTGATATGAAGAGAAAGGTACATTTTGATCTTGAAAAACATCATCAGTTTACTGCTGTTACTGAAACTGATGGGAGTAAGTAAAAAGAACAAAATAAACTTTGGAGTCTAAAGTGCTTTTGTTTGTTAGTTTCTGACCACGTAATAACCCCACGTGTACAAATGAAATGCCATTAAAATATAGCGCTAGGTAATAAAACATGCAGACCCATATGAGAAATGAACCCAATGATTCAAGGCAAGTAGTTTTTTTTCATTTTCCATCAGCGTGTAATGAAGACATTACAGAATTAAGAATGTTAACAAGTACAGACTCAGCACTGCAACATGTTGTTCAGGTGGGTACTGCAAAGTCAGTGACATTTCTAACTGGGAATGATCAGAAAGCCAAGCCTTTCTACACTAGGTTAAATCTGTTCATCTGAAATTACACTTAATAGGTGCTGGTATATAATTTGGTTATTTGTTCATTATATCCGCTGTGGCAACCCCTAACCGGGAAAAGCCGGAAGAAGAAGATCTGCTATCAGACGTGTGTCACACTAGATTCCAAGTTCTCTACAACTTTCAAAATGAGCTTCACTTTAACATACTCTCTTTGAAGAAATTAGATTTTGACCCGAGTAGTAAGGTAGTCATTAAAAGGTGCTAAAAGACCATTAAACAATATGGACATATAGCACTGACTGTAGGGGTTGACATGTATAAACCCTGAGATAAATAGATGATGTGTTACCAGTATAAAACTGTTTCTCTTGAAAAATCACTTCTAATCAGCTTGTTCACATTGCAGACTTTACACATCCAGGACCCCCCCCCAAAGCCATTTTTTTCAGCCTAGTACACTAAGTAAAGGAAATTTCTGGTTGATGATCTGAACTATAACCTCACTATCTTTATGTCCATTACTCCAGAACATACCTCTCAACCTCTTGGTGCAGTAGTCGGAAAGGAAGTTTGTTCATCCACATGACCACATAGATAATAGTAAATTAGGTATTTTTATAGTGCTGCTCTAATGGTGGAGCATCAACTGATGTCTAGGTAACATTTTGCCATTCAAGTACATACCAGTGTATCACATTTTAACAAATTATGTGTACTAATTTCACGACCGCGAGAGGCAAGTCTTTACCATGTATTAACCGGGCACATGCATAAATAAAGCACATATTAACAAAGTTTTACTGTACAACTTAATGCAAAAAAGTTTTAACACTTATGCCTAGTAGTAATACTATTCCAGACAAATGCTTTGAAATTTGAGATGAGAGCACTCTGTACTAAAAGGCTGTTACATGTAAATTTAAAAGTGCTTCTAAGCACATGATGTTAACTAACCTAATTCTTTCTTGCATTGTACTGTAGTAGTCAACCAATGTGAATATAATGCTAATTAAAAATGCAGTTAAGGAATGTAAAAAACTTATCTTAAACGTTAGTGAAGATTGTTATGATCCAGTTTTCTAAGTTCAAGTACAGATTTGATGGAGCAGTTTGTGTCCACTCATGGGTGCTAGTAAGCTTTAAAGCGAATTTGCCACTCTAGTTCCTTTTTCTCAAGCATAGCTCCTGTGTTGCCTTCAAGTGTGTCAGTTACTTTCTCCACTTTGTGGTATACAAATTTCTCAAAGTTTCTACAGTGTAGAGCATGTCTGCTTTGTGGAGCTTTTAGTTGGATGTCAGATAAGTGTTTAGTAACTCCTCCCTTTAGGCATTGATAGTCTTGACTATGTAGAATTCTCTATATGTTGTACATCTGGCCCTGTAAACTACAAACTTACTTTTGCAGTCATTTCTTGTTAAGTTGTAATATCTATTTTTTGAGTTTGGACAAAAAAAAGCAGTGTCTGCATCCTGGAGGCATGCAGGGAAAGGTGCCAGCATTTGACTCCATTGTTGGCAAAGCATGTCCTTCTACCCACTCCCAATATTTCGCCATTTACAATAGATGAAAGTAGGCTCAGAGTCAAGTATCTTATTAATAGACTGGTTTCCACAGATGATGCTCCAGTTTTCATTCAGGGTACTTTTTATTTTTAGAGACTCCTTTGAAAATGTGAGAATCATACATATTTTATATTTCTCTTTGTCAATATCATTCTCTCAGGTCACTGTATTAATCTGTTCCCTTCATGGTGGATTGAATAGAGTTAGGTGGTTGTTCTGTTTCATGGTTGAAATGAGACTGAGTATGTCTTTTATCAAGTTCTCACTGTACCTTCTTTAAATAAAGTAAGTTTGTAGTCCGTCCAGGTTATGTAGAAGCTGTAGTATTTCCCCAGACATGAGCTATCTTCATCCCTTGTGCCTTTATAAAATTTTATTTTGTGATTTTGGGATACATACTGTTTGCATGTAGCAATAGGTTGATCCTTGTGGGCTTTCTAAACAGGTCATTGTTTTAACACTATATCACTTTCTTTATCTGTAAATGGAGAGATCGAGAAATGTTGCCTTTTCAAAGCTGTAGAGGTTAGTGAAATGCAAGAGTTTTGTTGAATTTTTGATGTAGTCAAAGAAATCCTTAAGTCTTTCCACCGAGCTGTTCCGTAAGATGAAAATAACATGAATAAAGTGATAGTTCATATATGGAAATACTCAGAGGTGTAGATGTTATTTTCTTCCCACTTGGTTAAGGCTGTGTTTGCCAGGCTTGGGGACGTTGCTGCTTCCATGGCTATTCCCCGTGTTTGTTTGCACCATCTCTGGTTAAAATGAAAATAGTTGTTTTTAAGTACTGCATCCAGAAACTCATCTATTGCATGTATTTCCATGGAGTTGGTGGAAGTCCTAGCCCATGAATTCTTTAAAGGAAAACTCCACCTCCTCCTACAGTTTAATTTATTTCTTTGGTTTCTTTTCTCTCTACAATATGGTTCCAATGTTGAGTAGGTACCAGCAACCTGCTTGTACTTTTTAAAACTTTAATTTCATTGAATTGGAGTCAAAGGAAGGGAAAGCCCATCTACTCTTTTAACTTCTGACATACTTTGCAGAGGAATTCATGTCCTCATGCATGACATACCATAGACAAAGATCAGTCTGCAGTTTAACCTGTCATATGTACTGCTGTCAATCTTAGATGGGCAATTAATCCTGCTAATGTCAGCAACACAGCAGTTGGTATAGAAAAGGCAGAAAGCTGTGGAAATGTTTTCCACTGTTTTTATTGCAGAGAGGCTCCTCTTTCATAGCAAAACAAAGCAATTAGATCAGTCAGGGGTTTAAAGACAATTGCCACACCTTCTGACAAATTTACATAAGCAGAAACACAGTACTGAAATGCTAAGCTTTAAAAGTTGATTGTTTATAATAGTTTATATGTTAAAATAACTTAAATGTAGTGTCAAAGATTTTTGTGAAATTTAGGGAAAGCTCAGAAAATATTTTTTCTTATAAAGTATAAACACATTTACCATTTTCAAGCCCCCCCAACACGCAGAGGACAGAACTGCATAAGGAGACAAGTGGCAACTAGGTGTGCTGATACTGATCATAAAAGGGTCTTTTGTGCTTTTTCATGACATTCATCCAGAGGGTGATGCATATCTGGTACATGCAAATCCATGTTAAGAGATTCCCACTGACTTTGAGTCCGTTCTTACAGTGGTAAGAGTGTCCAGGATGTACAATGGAGCATTTCTGGCTATTTCTTCTATTTTAAAGTCCAAATAAATTGATAAGAGCTCAGTGGCAGTCTCTCCTCCTTCTACCCCTGGACATTATGGAAGGCCAGCAAGGTTTTTGTGTGGCTTAGAGATGCCACAAATCTGGGGTATCCTCAGATGAATGACTATGAGAAAATTAACTAAATCACCATCAAGTAGATACCTGAGTTCAGAGCAGCAATTCTTTTGTTTAGAAGTCTGTAAGCTTGGATGATTTGCTCAATGTCCACCTTTTTGTAGATGTCCAAGTTTTCCAACATCGTCTCAATTGTTCTGGTTGTAGGAATCATTGTCTTTGATTAAGATACCCCCACTTTTGTTTGCCTTCATCAATCTCCTCCTTTTATCAGTGCTAAGACTTTTTAGTGCTACTGGTTCATTCTGGGACAAGTTATAAAACTTTCTCTTGCAAGGCTTGGTAAGAATTTTGTGAATGTCCTCCTCACATTTCTCCATGTGTGCCCATATAGTTACTTGGAGAGGTGGGCAAAATGTACTTGGTTTCTTCCATTTAGACTCATGGTTGAGGATTTCATTCCACATTTCTTGGTGCTCATCCTAGCTGACATGTCCAAATTTCATTCTGCTTTCAGGAAAAAAGATTTTTAGGTTCAGCTTCCTGCAAAACAGCTTAAAGTCAATAATGGTGTTAACCAAGTTGCTCCTGCTATGTGTTATAAATGTCATTCCCTTTTCCAGCACTTTTGTGAAATCTTGGAGCGGTTCCATATTTTGATTTTCTGCAGGTTACTGATGAGTGGATCGAGTTCCCTGAGATATCCGTCGGGAGGATGGTGCTGTACTTATGGGTGTTAATACTAATGTCCCTTTGTTGTCTTGTCCAGGTTTACTCCTCTCCTTGGGGCATGGTGTTTACCTGTAGGATTTCACCATCCCCTCTTTTTGCCTTGGTGTCTATTGTATGAAGTGTAGTTATGATGATGATCTTTCTTCTCTGATTTGTGGAGTTTTGTCTGGAGGGGCTTCTCTGGAAGCTAAAGGGAAATCCTGCTCAGTGTGGCACATTGCTAGGCCACTTTTGTTTGGGGAGTTAGCATTTCTTTCAACAGTGGTACCAGTAGCTTGGCTATCAGTCCCAATAGCATCATTGCTGTTTATTGCTTAGTCATTAAGTTCCAACTCTTTGGAAGAAATTTCACACTATACCTATTCACAAAGGGGGTAACTCTGTTGAGCTTTCTATCGCCCCATTGCAATACTCTCTCCCATCTCTAAAATTCTTGAGCACTGTGTGCATAAACAAATTATGTCTTATCCCTGTCATAAAAACCTTATTACCCCTACCCAGCATGGCTTTCACCCTCATCACAGTACTACAGCAGCTCTCATCTCCTTTACTAACTCCATCTCCATAGCCAGAGACAACAATAAGCTAGTGTCCTGCCTTTTCCTAGATCTCTCTAAAGCTTTTGATACGGTCTCCTACCCTATCCTTCTCTCTAAACTGGCTGAACTTAATCTCTCCCCTTTTACTATCTCTTGGTTTGCTAGCTACCTAACAGACAGCAATCAGTCAGATGGCTCAATAGTCTATCACCTTTTCTCCCCATAAAAATGGGTGTCCCACAAGGCTCTATTCTTGGTCCTCTTCTCTTTAACATCTTTACTAACCAGCTACATACATCCTGTCCTCAGTCTTCCCTTATACAATATGCTGATGATTCTACTATTATCTCCATTGCAGACAACTCTTCTGACCTGTACTCACTCACTCAAACCTCATTCAATTTCACCGAATCATGGCGTTCTAGCAACCAACTGATACTGAACCCCCAGAAGACAAAACTTCTCCTGTTTCTACCTAAACCTCTCAATTATCTCAAATCCTCTTTCTCAATCTCTTCCCTCAATAACACTACTATTTCACCCGACTCTCACACAAAGCTCCTAGGAGTAATTATTGAGGACCAACTTAAATTTGACCTCTGTGTACACCATTCTATAAAGAAAACCCATCAAAAGCTTGGCCTGCTCTATACACACCAATGGTTCCTTACTCCTAACTCCAAAATTTCACTTTCCCAAGCTTTTCTCCTACCTAACCTCTTCTACTGCTCTCAAATCCGTACTAGCCGACGGTCAACTCTGCTATGTAAACTGGAAACTACATACAATAAAGTTGCTAGATTTCCAGCTAACATGCCACCTAAATCTCACCACTGTCTTGCTCTTAAAACTCTTAATTGGCTAGAATTTCCCAACCACTTCTTACTTGCTCAACTATTTATCATCCACTCTGTCTTAAATAAACCATCCTCCTTCCCTAGCATATCCTCTAGCACTCTCTGTAACCCTCTACATTCCCTTAGTAGCTCTGATCTAGGACTTCTACAAGTCTACAAACCCAAAAAACTTTTGAGCAAAACCTCTATAGCTACCTTCCCGCACTAGCATGGAATAAGCTTCCCAAGACAGCCCTCAAAAATCACCTAATTTCTGCCTGGAAATGTAACTGCAGTCACCCCACTTAATATTTTTTCCTTCAGTTCGCCCTCCCTCTCTTCTCACTCCCCCTTCACTTTCCACCCTCTTCCTCTCCCTTTTACTTACTTTCTACATCATTTCTCTGTTTGGCACTATTTCTACTACCTACTTTTCACATTTACCCCTCTCAATCCTTATCCCCCTTCTTTTTTTGATACCTTTTATTTCTCTCTTTCTCCCCGGGCCTCCACTGAAAAAGGGGCACAAGCTCAGATGGACTAACCTGGTCAACAAATGTCAAATAAATAAATAAATGTAAAGATGCTGCATGTACAGTAGGATTAATTAGACATAAACCTCCTTGGTCTTCTTTCATATACAATGTTCCTCTTTTAACTGGGTTCAATCTAGAACCCCAGATGAATGAAAATATTGACATCATTAATTCTTTTTCATATTTTACAGGTATCATATAAACATTTGCTACATATGCTATTTTGCCTAATACCATACTATTGAATATGCTTTCTTTCTGTATGAAAACCCATAGGTTTTCCAGAAAGTAAACACGTCCTTTATTTCTTCCATTACTTTGTCTCATTGTTTCTGTATATATATATATATATATATATATATATGTATATATATATATATATATATATATATATATATATATATATATTTTTTTTTTTCCAAATTTTATTCCTAGCACATCTATATACCTGTCATTAAATTCAACACCTCCTATTTCACCTTTAAAATCAAATCCTTTACTTTTTTCCTTGTTTATATCTAGTCCAATTCTTCCCAACATTACACCTAACTTTACATTTATTCTTCCCATCCATAGTTTATTCTTTGTAATTATTTCTATATCATCTGCATAAGCATGCACTGTTGGCAGTTGGATTTCTTTAACCATTTTTTATCCTGTATTCCTTGACATTTTGTTAATTTCCATCACTTTTATATTCATAACCAAGGAAAACAATTGTACTACTAGCTGGAAAGCCCTGTCTTATTCCACATTCTATTTTTATTTCTTCTCCTATCGAGCCATTCACATTTAGTTTCACATATTTTTTTCATACACTGATAAATTTTCTCACTTATATTGTATGTTTACAAAACCCCCCATAATGACTCATGCTGTATGTTGTCATAAGCTTTTTTTTTATATTCCCTATCATTACGTTAGTCTCCACTTTTTTATTGATAATGTCATCAACTACCTCTGTTATTAGCATAGTAATTCTTGACTACCCTTTACTTTTCTTCCAAATATATTTTGATCAAATTCTTTATCTATTTTACATTGTAACTTTTAACAAGTATTCTGTTTAAATCAAAGCGTCACAAAGGCCCAAGACGGGTGTTGATGCAATGTGATTTCTGCCCAGTGTCTGAATGGCAAAGTGAAGAAATTCAGTGAAGCGCAGGTAAATGGCGGGAGTAACTATGACTCTCTAAAATTTTATAGTCAGTGTTATTTAAAGTTACTGGTCTCCAATTTTTATCTCATTTCTGTTCCCTTTTTTCAATATAAAAGTTATTACTCCAGTAAATATTTCTTTATATTTAATCCCAGTTTCTAACCATTCATTCATCACTTCAATAAACATTCCTTTTTGCCAATCTTCCATTTCTTTATACGTTATATTCGATTCCATTTATTCCTTTTGCAGAATTCGTATTAGTATCTTTCATGATTTCATTTAATTCATTTATATTTATTTTTTTCTAGATATTCATTATCTTGTTTCTTTTATTTCTTCCCATCATAACTTTTTTCAATCATCACTTCTTTCTTAACAAGTAAATTTAGTACGCACTCTTTAATTATTTCATATATTCCTTTTTGGTGTCTAATTTACCTTCCTTATCTTTTAATTATCTTATTATCTTTCCTTCTTTCATTGTTTCACTCAGATATGGTGCTACCTCTTCTTTTTTTTCCTTGTAATAAATATTTTTGTTTATATATAACAGATTGTGGATCTTAATCTTATTCATTTTATACAGTTATTTTTTCGGTTTCCCTAATACATCCTTGAATGTTTCTTGACTTAGCATCTTATATCTTTCATGCCTATATGTTGTTTCCAGAATGTAACCAGTTTCTTTCTTTCTACTGACTCTAATTCCTTTTCATTCATTCTTTTTATTCCTTTTCCTATCTTAATATATTCATTTTCTTGTATTTTCATCCAAATCGCTATAGGATCAGAAAATCCATTATACTTAATTCCTTTTTGTTTAACTTTTAAACTTTCTAACATTAAAAATAATCTATTTTGATATTTATATCCTTTCTCTTACACGTCCAATGTTTATTTTCCCATAACTTTAACTTACCACATCTCATAAATTCTGTAACTATTTTAACATCATAGTTATTCTTTTTTTCTCTTAAGTTACAATTAAAATCTCCTGCTATTATCATATTCATATTTACGCATACATAATTAAGTAAACTTTTGAACATGTTTTCCCTTTCCTTTTTAGCAATGTATGCATATAAAGCTGTATTTCTTTATGCATATTTTTCTATCTTATGTCTAATATTGTTATTCTACCCAGTTCAACTATTGTAACATTTAATAGTTTAATGTCTTCTTGACATAATATACATATACCTGAACATGTTTCTTTACCTATGTTCCAGATAACATTCCCATTCCAAAGTTTTTCTGTTTGTGTTCTTTCTTGTTTTTTTTTGATAATCGTATATTTTCTAATATTATCCTTTCAGCATCTATTGCAGCACACAGTTGTAATATATTAATTCTCTTCTTAATGTTTTTTAAACTGTTCACATTTAAAGCTAATATTCTCAGCTTTTAGTAAACAGTTATAGTCAAGTTCTTATCCTTTACCTTTTTTTATTTTTCTCTAAACACTGTGTTTTTCAAATTTTAATTCTTTCCCTAACTCTTTTCCATATAGAATTCTTTTTACCTTTTACTTTATACCATTCCGATTCTTCTTCACTAGTCTCATATTTTTCCTTTTTCTTTATCCTTTCTTTACCTTTGAGCATGACTTCTACATTAATTTCTTTTTGTTGTACTTGTTTTTGTATAACCATTTCTTCTATCTCTTTAACCTGTGTACTTTTATTTTAATTTTCTTGTGTATTTATTTCACATTCTAGCCGTGTCATGTATTGCCACATTTCTTGCATTTTAAATCACTTTTTTTTGCTTTATGTCCTGTATTACCACACAATTAACATTTTTTGTTATCACATTCATTAATTAAATGATCATCTTTACTACAAAAATAACAAGTCTTTTTGGTTGCCCTATGTGTCTTACAAAACCTCGATTACCAAGAACATTAATAATACTTGGTATATGTAACACATTGTCGTCTTCCTTTTTTAATATTACTCCACATTCCCATCCCCCAGTCCTAAGTCCTCTTTCATCGTAAACTTTTGTAGTGTCCCGTACTTCCTTGCAAATAGCTAATAGTCATTTTTAAATCTACAGATTCAACCTCAGTCCTAAATTGAACCAATTTTCTTTTTGTTTGTCTAAAGAATGGTTGCATAACATATTCTGTCCAAGGATGCACATTCTTTTTCTGCTCTTATTTTCCTATAAAGTTCTCCATGCATTGTCCGTTCTCAAATATTAAATCATAAAATGTCTCATTATTAATTAAAATAAATGCTGGTACTTCCTTTGCTGTTACACCTAAGAGTGCATCAGGGTGTCCCGCACATCATACCTATACCCTTTGTCATATCCTTATCATACCCTTTGTCCTTTTTACTGTTTATTCATACAGTGTACATTTTCTTCATTTCTTTAGCTTCTTCTTTTCTTCTTTCCCCTTCCTTAATGGTTTGTGGATACATTTTCTCACTAGATACAGCTCTTTTCCCTTCCTCTTCTATTTTCTCCATGATATCACTCCACAATACTGCTGCACTGTTTTCAGGCTCACTTTGGTTCACCACCTGTTCCAAATAATCATCCCACAAACCTCCAGACTGAAGGGTTGTAATAATACATCCATCCTGCTGCTCCATTTTGCCCTCGAGCAACCTTCGTTGAAAAAGCTCTTCCAAACCACACCCCATCTCCTCCTATACATCAACCTGTTCCTTTCTTGTTTTCTCCCCTGACAGGGACTGACTCTCTGCTCTCATCTCTTGTTTCTCCATTTGGCAGTGATTCTTTCAACACCATTTGCACTATCAGCACACTGGATTACATTTTCCATGGCTCTGCTGTCTTACCAGGCTGCCTTCACACCTGAAGCGGAGACAGAAACTGGATGTACTACCTTCAATTTCGTCCCCCTATGCAGAAGAGTAGGGGAAGTTCTCTGATGCCCTGGCCCAGTTTCCCCAAGTAGTATAAATACCAGCATAGTGGGAGTAAGCTGTGTCAGTCATTAACTAGATAGCTAGATAAAATATTCTCAGTTTTCTACTGGACTGTTTGTTTTCTTAAAGATGAGAGATGCAAAGGTTGGGTTGTCAAATACTGTGAGGTGGATCCTTGTTGTTTTATACATCAATTTCCCCTCTTCCTGTGGCTTTGACTTCTTCAGTAGCTGTTCCAGGGGCACATGTGTGTTTCTACAGATGCCAAGTCCTAGCTTTACATGGTGTACCACAAAACAGTATGGCATCACCCTGGACCATTCTGTTGCATTCCATAATACCTCACACTCCCATGGTCCTCATTACTGTAGTAGATAATGCCCCAGGATGGGTACGCCAGCATCAGTCACTCATTGCCACCCTACCAGGCTCCCACAGCACCCATACTGGTCATCTGGGTCAAAGCTACAGCTGTACCCCTCTGCAGCACATAATGCATCTGCTGCCCCAGGATGGGCAAACCAGCATCAGCAACTCATTGCCATCTTCCTAACTAGGTTGCTCCAACACACACACACACACACACACACACACACACACACACACAGGTCATCTGGGTCAAAGACAGTGTTATACCCTTTGCACCACAGAGCTGAACTCTTGACACCAATTTTTAATACAGCACTAAGATCTACATTTGAATTCTCAGTATCATTTCGGCTGCCTTATGAAAAGAGAGATGGAAGGAAAGTTAAGAAAATTTTAAGGATATTCATAAAATGGTAGAATGAGGGTGAAAGGATATAAGGTAAGACTGGAATTATTAGGAACATACTCAGCTGAGTAAATTTTAAGATTATGATGTTTGATTTTTAACTTCAAAGTTTTCTGTGTTGCTTGTTTAAAGAAACAGTTGGGTGTATTGGTAAGAGAAAGAATGAAGTACATTAGAACATATGTTTTGTGAGTGAGCTATAACACTGATATCCCTAGCAGACATGGTTCCCATGTTGGATGGGGAGCAACTGGAATAGATTATCAAAGGAAAAGAGACATGTTAAGATTTTCATTCACTTTAAAAGTTCTCTGAGTCATCAAATATATCCATTTGACTGATAATATATTGTTGGCCACCAAGTGTCATGTTGATACCTTTCAGTTTCTTTGCTCAACAATTCTGGGCATAGCCGAAATAACTGGGAGGGGGCAAATGCCCAAAATCAGGGATACTTAAGTATTACTCTACAGTAATTTAGTTTTAAAGCTTAGTAGAACATATTTTACATCAACTTGCATTTCCTGAGCTACAACAAGGAGTATAATCCTCAGGGATTTACCAGAAAATCCAAAATTTTATGAGAGGTGTGGCAAAAGTATGATGTAAAATCAGGAACATTCTACAAAATTCCGAGTCTTTGATCGCCTTGAAATAATATTTTTGATTTTATCAATGCTATTAATCTAAACCCACCCATCCCTGTAAGATTTTAATTTCTATTCTTTTGATATCTCCTTCATTGGCTGTACCAGAAGCCAGGCACATATCAAATGTCCCTTCCTGTTTTCTGCATCCTAAACTACTAAAATCTTAAGTGCCATGTGTATGTAAATAATGTATGGCTTGTGACAGTTATCACTTTTTGTAGACACTAAAACTGATGACATCAAGTATTTAAGCTTAGATTGCAACAGTCTATGCTCAACAAAGAAAACTATTTGCTTACATTTATCATAACTGCTGACTACAAGTTATGTCTTGAAAGCGTAAAATGCAAATCTTAAGCAAGAGTAATACTAAACAAATTGAAAGAAGCCAAACCACAAAATTTGCATTAAGGTTAACATATATCATGGCTTTGCTTATGTAACTTGTGTCACCAGCTTTTCAGTTCACAATAACATTTGCTGTTACATGTGAAGTTGTTTATTGCTAGTGCTTATATCAATGTTTCATTTTTATCTTAAAATGCTCTTATATGTGTTAACATATGAAACAAATGTACTGCACCATGTGTATGCAGTACAGCTTGTACTGAATAAAAATGGAGCATTTGCAGTTGATTTTGGTGTAACTTGTTATACATGAGGTGTACATTTATTGAACATGGCAACAACATAAAATGTTATGTCTGGGATATTTTCAGCAACATGTACAACAATTCAGTGGTTTGTAGCATAAACTATTCATTTTTATATTAATAAGGGCAATGCATAAATGCTAGACAACTATGTGTATATCAGCAAATAAGATGCGCGCGTGCACACACACACACTCACACACTGTACTTTGTTAATTGGAAGGGCCCCTTTTCAGTGCGAGCCCAGGGTGAAAAGTTCATCATAGAAGAGAAGAGTTACAACAATGTAGGTATTATCAAAGACACTAAAATATGTAGGATTGGTATGCTTTGTTGAATGAATGTTGCATCAAGTAGACAATAGTCCAAAACATTTTATTTGCATTTTACTAAAGTGTGTTTCAGAGAAATATCCAGTACAACCATTAATATCTACTAAATTACCCAAGAACATCTAAAACCAAACCACTTAACCACAAAACAGAAATCCAAAATGAAAAAATCTAAGTACAAACTGTATACCTCTCTGGATAGTTAATATGAGCAAGATTAACCTCCATATTTTAGGCATAACTTTAAGCTGCTAAAAGTCTACATTTATTGTTATGTATCACTGTCTCAAGACAAAGTCATATCTGCACATTCTCACAAAAAAAATCAACTCTTCTCCATTATAAGGGTGGAGGGGTGAAGCCCACCTAATACCCCATTCTCACTAATGTCAGCGCACATGCAACCATTCATACAGTTCAATAAAACTCATTTCTATGAAACATAAAGTCAAATAGCTCATACAGTTCAATAAAACTCATTTCTATGAAACATAAAGTCAAATAGTTACTACAACAAATGCATTATTCAGAAAAATGCAGCACCAGTCAAATGCCATTAAGAAGTTCACTCTAACAAGTTTTCCATTTCTTAAAAGAGTCAACTGTAATGTTTTTTAATAAACACATTTTACTGAATGCACATTAGGGATGGGAGTGTCTGTGGAAGTAAATGAAGGCTAGGGCTAGTTAAGGGTATAGATTTAGTTGGGTGCATGTTTTTTGCTGTATGTGTTTTGTGTAGTGGTGCTATTAGGGGAAAAGTTTAGGTTTTTACTAGGCTAGTGACCACCAGGGTCTTCACAAGCTTAGCTGTGCAACCCAAGTCCGTTTTGTCCAAGAGTTCCTTGTACCCCTATATGTTGGGGTATGTTTGTAAAGAGGTAGCTAAGGGTTATGTATGGGGTATGTTAGTTAGGGATCAATTTATTTATGCTGTCAACCTCTGCCTGAGGGGGCCAGACCGGGGGATGAATTTGCAATTCCCCATCCAATGCTCAAGGTTTCTTTTGAATAGGATCAGGGATGAACTGTGCTTCACATAGATGGGGAGCTTATTCCATAATGTGGGGATCCTTTGAGACACACATCCGTCCCTCCAGCAGGTGCTACTTATATGACAGACAAAATTCAGGTCCTTGGATCTAATGTTTCCGGTGCTATCTGTCATGCAGATGTGCAAGAGATCCATCAGAGTGGATTCTAAGGGTGCCTTTTATGCTATGCATACATCACCTCAGTGACCTGTAGTAGATCAAGTACACAGATAGGACCTTAAAGCAATCTGTGTAGAACTGGGTGTTCATACCCTGGATTCTCCTGACGAGGAACCAAAGTGCATGGTTTGGGTTAGGGGAAGAGGGAGGGTTAGAGGTAACATGCATTTAATCTTTGTTAACTTGAGTACAACACTGATTGACATGGGCCATTTTCAAACTTGGTCCAAGAGATTACACAAAAGCTAAAAAAAATAAAATCATAACAATCAATACAAGTGTATGAGACAAAATGAATTGTAAGGTGCACAGCTAAGGAGTAAAGTGGCAATGCAGTGTTTGCAAATGGAGTTACTTCCAAAGGTTAGTATAGTATACTTAATATATATTGTATCTGCATCCTTTCTTGTTCATGTGTAACCACAATCCTGCATATTATTTAGCCCTCAAAAAACTTTCCCTAATAGTGCCATCATCTGAGAGTAGTATTTTTTTAAAGATTTTTATTTGAACCAGCTCAAAAGGAGACTGCTTGTCTCGTTTTGATTATTTTTGGTAAGAAGTGAATACTGTTACAAATTTTTTATAGCGTTTTGTTTTATCTATCTATCTTTTTATTAAAATATAGCTTTATTTGTTTTACCAGTCTGTCATTCTATCTGCCTTTATACTTTCCTTTTCTTATGTTTGTTGGTTTAAGAATGAGAAAATTATTTATACTGAACAAGTAAGGCAAAAAGTTGTTTTACAATCTCAATGAAAAATCTGACATTTATATTTGCTCTGATTCAAAGATATTGGCATTTGACATCTAACTTTGCAGCACACAAAAATCTGATGCTTCATGAGGAGGCTTATAGCATTGTGCTTTACAAACATATATACACATTTTCAGGTAGCACAGGTTTGAAAAGGTTTACAAGAGAAAACAGTTTGGTGGTAACTCCAAGGCACAATATATGTAAACAGCATACCTCTGAATCTGTTGGCACACAAATCTGGACAATGCCTAAAATAATCAGGGACAAAAACCCCAAAATAGGGGCATATTTCAAATATTACTCTTATAAACTTATAAAGTTGCTAGCATAACAGGGTTTGTGTTAGCATGCATTTTTCTGAAGGATGTGAAGTCTGACTCTCAAATGTATGCAATTATTTAATGACTTCATTCCTTAATGATTTGCCAGAAAGCCACACACTTTATGGGAATAGACTAAAATATGAGGTAAAAATCTAGACAGTTGAGAGGTATGGTATGCAGTAGTACTCCATATTTATTTTTTCATATGTTGGTTTGGTTGTTGGAATGCTTTTTGCTTTTACTAAACCATGCTTCTGTGGTAGTTTTTATGTGCATTTTATTTCTATTTTTATGCAGTTCTTTTGCCTTGAGTGACTATCTCCATTATTTTGCTATGGTAACTGCTTGCCTTCTCTGCATGGGTGCTGTATTCACTTCCTGCCCTTTTGAGCATTGCTTCAGTTCCTGTTTGCAAAGTTAATGCTTTCATTTTTTTAAGGAGGGTTTTACCTTTATTGATGCCCTTTTACTGTTCCTGATCAACTAATTAGGAAATATACTTAAACTATCAGTTCTGTGTGCTTTTATTACTGTAAAATATGTCAACAGTCCTGATTTCTGTTCTGCTTTTGTTTAGGTTTTTATACAGATTTAGTAATGTGTTTTTTGTGTGTGTGTGTGTGTGTGTGTGTGTGTGTTTCTGCTATTTGGTGTTTTTTTTTTATTGATATACTGGTTTGTTCTTTTATTTGGGTCATTTCTATGATTGGTAATATATCTGTGCTACGTAACTTTTCCAGATGGTGGTGTTTTGTTCTGAGGGTTCTTTATGGACTACTCAGTGATGTATTGTTGTAATTATTCTTTCTGAAAGGATCGTTTTCCTTAGAGGGCTTTATGCAGAAATAGCAACCCTAGTATTGCTGTGGTTTGCCCTGTCACATTCGGAGCTCGATTCCTGCCAATATTGGATCTGTCCCAGTTGAACCTGTCAGTAACCAAGACAAAATTCTGGATGGTCACGATTCAATCTATTCTGTCTTATCTACAGGGCAGATACTGGATGTGCTCGATCAAGCTCCAGGATGCGTACTATCACATCAAGATTCACAGGCACTCCCGGAGGTTCCTTCACTTCCAGCTGGGAGCCAATCATTACCAGTTTCGATCCCTCCCCTTCAGTCTCCCCACAGCCCCCCGGGTGTTTACCAAGGTAATGGCAGTGGTAGCAACTCACCTGAGGCTTCAGGGCATTCAGGCCTTTCCCTGCCTAGACGATTGCCTCCTTTCCGGCCCCTCAGAGCATCTCCTGCGTCAGGCCAGGGACTCCTTTCTTCAGCTAGCCAACAAGTTGGGCATCATGATCAACATAAACAAGTCTGCTCTCCAACCGGTCTAAGTTCTAGAGTTCATTGGGACATGGCTGGACAGAATAAAATCGCAGGTGTTTCTCACATCAGACAGGTTACGCAGCTTGAGGCTATATGTCTTACACATCCTTCAGAACCAGTTACCAACAGCTGAAGTGGTGTTAAGAGCTTTAGGTTCTATGGCGGCGATGATAAAGCTTCTCCCCATGGCACGCCTTCATATGAAAGCACTGCAGTGGACTCTAGCAGTACAGTGGTCGCTTTTAGACCTTCCCTTATCCTTTCCGATGAGAATTTCAAAAGTCTGCAGGGACTCCCTTTGGTGGTGGATTCAGTCCCCGGATCTACTCAAGGTCCATCCCTTTCAACCCCATTTACCCCAAACCATGGTGACCACAGACACCTCCCTACTTGGGGGGGGCATTGCTCGGGAAGAACAGTCCAAGGCAAGTGGTCCCCTTCTGAGACCTATCTGCATATCAGTGTTCTAGAGATGAGAGTGGTTCTTCCTGCGTTGCAGGCCCCCTCCATGCTCATCTTCTTCTGGGAACGATTGCAGTTCAGATGGACAACATGTCAGTGGTCTGGTATATCAACCAACAGGGAGGAAGCAGATCTTATCTTTTATGTCGAGAGGCCATGAGAGTGTGGGAATGGGCAATCTCCACCGGCCATTTTTTGGTGGCAATGCACATCCCGGGACGGTCCAACATTTTAGTGGACAGGCTCAGCAGATCTGTCCTGATGCCTTACGAGTGGTCGCTGAAGTTTCAGTAGCAGAGCATATCTTCCTAGAGTAGGGTCGTCCTTGCTGTGATCTCTTTGTGTCTCCTTCCAATGCAAAATGCAACGAGTTTTTCACTCTGAGCCCCCCTTTGGGGGAAGAGATGCTGTGATTCATGCTTGGCCTCCCGGGCTTCTTTATGCTTATCCCCCTCTTCCCCTCATGTTGAAGTTTCTGCAGAAATCCCGAAGGCTGGGGAGCACTGTGATCCTCATAGTCCCATTCTGGCCTTATCAGGTTTGGTTTCCCTTACTCAGGTCTCACCTAGTTGTTCCACCATGAATCTTGGATCCTGTCCTGGATCTGCTTTCACATCCCTCAGGGATTCCTCACCCAAATCTGGACAGTCTAAAGCTCACTGCTTGTCTGCTCCAGTTCCCATGATTCTTAGGACTCCTGGTCTATCTTCTCCCGTTAAATCCATTCTGGTGGTTGCTAATAAATCGTCCACCAGGAAAGTTTATTGTAGTAAATGGAAACGTTTTTCTATTTGGGCCATGGAGAGGTCTTTGGACCCTTTCACTGCACCACTTTCAGTGGTCTTAGATTTCCTAGCTAGCATTTTTCATCAGGGTGCTAGTTCCTCTACAGTGAAAATTCAGCTAGCTGCCATTTCTAACTTCCATGTTGGGGTAGACATGCCTTTGCTGGCTTCGGCTAAACTTTGTAAGACCTTCCTCAAAGGTGCCTTTCTCCTCAGAGCTCCGGTTAAAGACCCCATCCCTCCGTGGGACCTTACTTTGTTGTTGCAGGCATTGATGTTCTTCGTGTTTCACTGTTGCAGCCATTACATTTGGGTAATCTGCTGGCAGGTTGCCCTCAGTCGGCCTGAATATCAAAGTCTTGAGTCCTGCATCGGTTGCTGTCTCCTCTTCCATGACGTCAGGTTGTCAGGGGTATAAAACATGCAGCCGACGCCATTTTCTTTAGTCTTTCTTACCGCACAGTGCCAGAAGCAGTTCGCAAGTGCCGGTCGGCCGACTCCTGAAATTTTCGCATTCAAGTTTCAGAACCGAAGTCTTCAATTAAAGCTAAGTACCCTGTTGGGGAAACTTTTTCTTGCTCCATACCAATGTCAGTAAAAGTTAATAATTGCATTACTTGTGGGAAGCAAATACCTCATAAGGATTTCCATTTGTACTGTATTCCTTGCCTAGGCCCAGATCATAATGTGCCTTGCTGTCGGTTTTGTGCTAGATTTAACCAACACACTATTAAGCATCAGTATATCTTTGCTTCACAATATTTTGGAAACAGATTTAACTACCCTGAAATGTAGTTGGATAGCAATCCGACTACCAGAGTTCACAAAAAATGCAAAGAAAAAGACAGAGACAGACCGTCGAGGTCCAAAACCGACGACGAAGCTTCTCCTAAGCCAGTCGCCGGTTCGCTGGTACTCAGTGAGGTGCTTTCTGAGCCCCTGATATCCACTACTTTCAAGTCGCAGGCCTCTACCGAGACCCATTTGGAGTCCGGCATGCCGCAAGATTCTCAAAGTATTATACCCGTGGATGTTTCTCCCTTGGATGGGTCTGGAACCGCTGAGCAGGCACTGGCTTCTGAGGGTGTTTTCAGGCCTCAGCATTTCTATATAAAACCGACCCCAGCTTCAAAAACAAAGACAAAAGCAACTTCTAAGGCTAAAAAACCAACGCATGAGCCACGTGCTCAGGCCTCTATGCCCAAAAAACAAAATGGCTGAAGACTTAATTACCTTGATCAGGGGTTCCCAATATAAAAGGCCTAGGCAAGACACTGATTATGAATCTTCAGATCAGGTTTCTATTTCTTCTGATCAGGAATTTTCTATGCCACCCTATGAGGATTCAGATGCAGAGGAATCCATCCCATCTGCATATCCTCCTGAAGATTATTCTTTTGGAGAAACCTTGCCTACTTTGAGGGAACATTTTCTTTGGGGGAGTCAAGATTTCTCAGAATCAAAAAAGAGACTTGGGGATTTCCTTCTTCTCCCTCAGCATAGGCCTTTGGCCATACCTCCTGTATTAGACATTGTTGATGATGTATTTTTGGAATCAAGCATGGCTCCAGATTCCCTACCTCCGGCTCCTAGCATGCCAGACAGATATTACAGGGTTCCTGACTCCCATAAATGTTTATTCAAAAACCCTGCTGCTGACCTTGAAACTATCTCACAGGGTCCCAAAGGTGTAAAGGCCTCAACAGCTAAGAATCCTACCCTCTCTGATAGAGATTCCAGAGTGCTGGATAGATGGGGAAAGAAAGTTTCTATGTCTGCAATCTTGGCAATTAGGGCCTTAAACTGCCAATTTCATATGCTTAAATATCAACAGCATGTTATGGGATTATTGAAACAGAAAATGATGTTGCTTTCTGAATGTGTGGAAAATAAAGAATTACAGGAATTATTGCATGCAGCAGAACAGACTGGAAAGCATACTTTGCAATGTGGTTTTGATTCCTTGGAGGCCTCCTTCAGGGCCGCAGTTACTGGATCTATGATTAGAAGGCATGCCTGGTTCAAGGAGCAAAATCTGCCAGATCATGTTAATGCTAAATTGTTGGATGCACCTTTACAGCATGATACTCTGTTTGGTAATAAGGCAGAAGAGGTTTTAAAGAAAATGGAAGACAAAGCTAAGTCTATGCAAACTGTAAAAGACTTCTTACAAGTGCAGCCACCAAGATTCAGTAGACACTGGCCTACAAAGAAATGGTCCTTTCCTGTGTCCGACAGAGCCTCTCGGGGCAAATCCAGGTGCTCAAAAGGCTCCAGATACCAATCACAGGGTTCTTACAGGTCAAAGCAATGGGGTGCCTCTACCTCCAAATCTGGAGGAAACAAAGCACAACCCTACAGTAAACAGTCTCAATGACTTCTCTCTGCCATCACCAAGCACTTATATTTTGGCAGCCCCTTAGGGGGAAAACTAGCACTTCATGCTCAAAATTGGCAGTTAATAACCCAGGACAAGTGGGTATTAAACATAGTATCCCAATGATACAGATTTAATTTCCATACCTTGCCAATTCCAAACGTTTGGCCAGATCTGCCACAAAATCAATGGGCAGAGGCACATAAACAAGTTACATCCCTCGTGGATATGGGGGCTATTCAGCCAGTACCAGAACTAGAAAAAGGACAAGGGTTTTACTCAAGACTGTTCTTGGTACCCAGAAAAGACAATGCCTGGCGCCTAATACTGGATTTATTGATTTTGAACACATTCTTGGACATCCCAAAATTCAAAATGCTGACTTTGCAACAGCTTCTGCTTATGCTGGGCAAGAACGCTTGGCTAGTGACTCTAGACTTAAAAGAGGCATACCTGCATATCCCAATAAGGGAATCATGCAGAAGATACCTCCGCTTCAAGGCTGGTTTTATGCATTACCAATTCTCTGCACTGCCCTTTGGCTTATCTACTGCGCCCAGGGTCTTTACAAAGTGCCTGGCACCAGTAATTGCATTTTGCAGACAAAGAAGCATACAAATCTATCCATACTTGGACGACTGTCTCATTCAAGCAGAAAACAAGGACATTCTTCTTCAACATCTGGCATTTGTAAGAAGGCTTCTAACATACCTAGGGTACACAATAAACGAAAAGAAATCACAATTGGTATCCTCTCAGAAGATTACATTCCTGAGTGCAAGCTTGAATACAACTGCCCAGATGGCTTACCTTACACCAGACAAACAAAGGCAACTGACTATTTACTTCAAACAGATGGCAACAAAAACCCAATTCTGCAGGCTCTGGGGTTCATGGCATCCTGCATTCTACTAATTCCATATGCAAGACTGCATATGAGGAAACTACAGTGGTATCAACATTGTCACAGTCTGGAAACAATGATTCCTCTCATTCCCTGCCTACAACAGGAATTTCTTTGGTGGGCAGAGACATGTCACCAGAACATGGGATGGTCTTTCACTCTACCCCCTGCCAACCAAACCCTAACTACAGATGCATCAGACTATGCTTGGGGGGCCCACCTGGCGGGGAGATGCATTCAGGGCATATGGAGTCCAAAACAAATGCATCTGCATATCAACCAGAAAGAGATGTTAGCTGTTCAGAATGCCCTGACAGCCTTCAAGGACTTACTTCATCCAGGACAACTACTGATAAAGACGAACAGCACCACGGTTATGTGGTACATAAGCAGGGGGGTACACATTCCTACCCCCTTTGCAGACTAGCCATGGCATTGTGGGACACAGCCTTGACTTGCAAAGTACATCTTCAAGCACAATTCCTGCCAGGAAAACAAAATACTCTGGCAGACGACCTAAGCAGAAATCTTATGGACCCTCAACATAACAGAGAAATGGGGGAGCCTGGACATAGATCTATTTGCCTCCCCCCAGAATTATCAACTGGATAAATTCTGCACAACGACTTATCACAGACAAGCATGGAAAGTGGATGCCCTATCCTTCAGTTGGAAAAACCTATCAGTCTACGCCTTTCCTCCTCTGCCTCTTCTTCCCAAGGTCCTACTAAAGGTCAGACAGGAAAAACCAAAAATTATCCTAATTGCCCCGGACTGGCCTCGCCAGCACTGGTATCCAATTCTAAGGAATATGTCTCAACTCCCTCCTTGGTACTTGACTCAAATATCTCATCTACTGTCTCAGCAGAACAATCAAATTCTGCACACTCCGCTCCAAACTCTGAACCTTGAAGAATGGCTGATCATGTAATTATTCAAACAACACCTCTTAGTAAATCTGTGATGGATGTCATTTTGGAAGCCAGAAGGCCTAGTACTAGAAAATCTTATGCTGATAAATGGATGAGATTCTTTGCTTGGAACCAAGCACAAGGGACTGACATAGCAAAGCCAAATATTCCTCAGATTTTACAATACTTGACTGAGATGCTTGACAAGGGCCTATCTTTTTCATCAATAAAAATCCATGCCTTTGCCATCTTGGCTCATTACAACACAGAGCCTCCCATCTTTTCTCATCCTCTGCTAAAACAGTATCTTAGAGGGGCCAAAAATTTAAGGCCTCCCAGAAGATCACCAATTTCTGCATGAGACCTCAATTTTGTGTTGGAAAACCTCACCCTGCCTCCATTTGAACCAGCAGCTACTGCAGATATAAAGTTTTTATCTTGGAAAATAGCTTTCCTTCTGGCAATCACTTCAGCAAGAAGGGTTTCAGAACTACATGTCCTCATGGCTGTGGAGCCTTTTATTATATTTTACCCAGACAAGGGTGTCCCTCAGGACCAATCCTTCCTTTATGCCTAAGGTGGTATCCAGTGTGGCTCTTAACCAAACTATTCACCTGCCAACTTTTTTACCCAAATCCGCAGAACAAGGGAGAGCGGATTCTGCATTCCTTGGATGTACACAGACAACTAAGATTCTACTTAAGCAGGACCAAATCTCTAAGAAAGTCTGAGCAGTTACTGGTGGCATTTGCTGCAGGATCAGAGGGAAAGGCCATTTCAAAGTGGATAAGTCACTGCATTCGTTTCTGCTATTTGCATCATGGTAAACCGGTGCCCAAGGGAATCAGGTCACATTCCACCAGGGCTGCATCTACCTCAGCAGCTTTTCTCAGAGGGGTGCCAACCAAAGATATTCTAGAAGCTGCTACTTGGAGCTCTGTTCATACTTTTACAGAGCATTATCATTTGCTTCTCTTCTCTAAGTCCAGGGCAGGCTTTGCCACTGCAGTTCTGCAGGGCCTTATAGCCGCTCCTAATGCTATTTAGTTCTAGCCTCCCATCCATAGCTTTGGGATTCTACCCAAATGTAATGACTGCAACAGTGAAACACGAAGAACATAGTACAGTTGTGTGCACTTACCATAAATGTAGATGTTCGAGTGTATTCACTGTTGCAGTCCGGGTTACCCACCCGCCCATCCCCCTTTTTTCTAGAGCTTCTCTTTCCTGCACTATATTCTACAGCCTTTGTGGTGTAAAGTTTATATGGTTACAATTGCATTGTTTTAAATATATATATATATATATATATATATATATATATATATATATATATATGTTAAGTTGTCTATCTCGCCTTCATTCTTGCTGGATGGGTTCGGAGCCGACCTCGGCTCCGACTCGGCCACTCTAAAAGCTCGAGAGTTGGTTCCACCGGCTCGAGGCTGCCCCTATATCCCACAATGCTAGGCGTGAATTACCTCAGATCTCGTTTGCCGCTACAGCGATCGAGGTGTTTTTCTTCCGGCTCCAGGTTAGTCAAAGTTAGATTAGTTTAATAACTTTAAACTTAGGCTAGCTTAGTTTATTTCTCTTTTACCCTTAGTGTAGTGGATATTATCCCTTCTACCTTTTTATTCAGCCCCTTTTTTTCTCAAGAACTAATAAGTTCTTTCCCTAGGCCTTCGGGCCCTTCCTTCCCTCCCTTAGGGTGTGTATGTGTTTTGGTTAGGATATGTTTAACTTAACTTACCTTTCAGAAGTTTTGTTTTAAATAATTCTACTTAGACTTCTATCAGTGTAATCTGTGTGTGTGTGTTTCTGTGTGTGATTACACTTCGGTTCCTTGAGTATGTCCAAGGATTCAAAGGTCTCAGGCTTCAAGAAGTGTGACTCGTGCTGTCAGAAAATGTCTCTGACAGACGGTCACACTTCTTGTGTGTATTGCCTGGGACCTTTACACCTGCAGGACTCTTGTGCTGTATGCCATGGCTTCAGCCCTAGAGTCCTGCAGGAAAGAAGAAACAAACTCATATTAAGGGGTTTGCTTAAGCCTGAAGGTTCCCTTTCTGTTACATCGGGGAAACCTTCTAAGGCTTCCAAGACCTCGGCTCCAGCTTCAGAGTCGAGGCCTAGGGCTTCGAAGCCTGCTGCTTCATCGGCTCCGGCTGGAGCCGATGAGTCTTTGACTACAGTATCTGTGGTTCCCTCGGCTCGCGGAGCCGAGGCATTAGAGATTCCTGGGTCGGCTCCGATCAGACCATCGGAGCCGACATCTAGAAAGAGATCGAGGTCACCGTCCCTTGGCTCCGTTCATTTGGCTCCAGCGTCTCCCTTGCTGTCTGAACGGAGCCACATCACTCCTCCAGGTCATCGAGGCTCTCAGATCACGACCTCCAGAGGGTAGTGAGTCGACTTTTAAAGTCCGAGGCACTGGCCCAAATGCTCCAGAGCCCGACTCATCAGTCGATGCCTCAACTTATTCCTATAAATATTCCTCCTCCGACTCCTTTGAGTTCGGAGCCGGGGCGTCTCGGGACCGAGACTGTGGTAGCGTTGGAGCCGATACAATTGTCTTCGGCTCCGATTTCTTCTTTTGAAGAATCTCGGCGGCTTCCTCGTCGGCTCGAGGGGTGAGTGGCATCGGACCCTTGTCCGACCCCCTCTCCTCTCGGTGCTTCGGGCGCTGGTGAGTTCGGCTCCGACATTGGCCTCGAGCCATCTCTGTCGGTGCCGAGGGAGGTTCTCAGCTTCGGAGCGGGGACCTCTGGCTCTGCCAGACAGGGGTGCGTTCGAGGTCATGCGGAGTGTGTTGGAACCTTGTTCGACTCCACAGTCGGCTCCGTCCGCCCCTCCCTCTTCGGTGCCTTTGGTTATATCGACTCACTCCCTCATCCCAGACCGCAGAGAGCCAGCTCCTCAAGAATCCCCTGTGGGATCTCATCCTCTTCGAGGCCTCCCCTGAATTGGCAGGGGAGCCCCCTAGGAAGAGAAAGTGTAAGAGGAAGCACATAGACTCACCTGAGTCTGTCACCTCTGACACAGATTTAGAGGATTCCGAGGGTTCCCCGTTCCCGTCTGAAGATGTCTCCTTCGCAGACATTCTAGAGATCCTGAAACAGAGGGAAATTGGCCAGCCCTTAACCCTTCGGAGGATGAATCTGTGTATCTTGAGGCGTTGGCTCTCGCCCTTCCACCTCCTGGGTGTCCCCCTTGATCCCCTCATGCAGGTGGTGGCAAAGAAGGCCTGGACAGCTCCTGATTCAGTGGACCCTACCCCCAGGAGACCTTCCAAATTTATAACAGCACCAACTGACAAACAATTTCTCACAAAAGGTGTTTCTGTGGATGCTATGGTGGTAGCTGCTGCCACCAAGAAGGAACTAGCTGATCCTTCAGTGCCTGTTCATCCCCCTAACAAAGAATCTAGGTCTATGGACAGGTATGGGAAGCGGATGTTCTCATCAGCGACCTTTGCAATGCGTTCGCTGAACTACCTATGCCATTTCACCCGTCGCCAGAGAGACTTGATCAAGGAAGCGAGTGAGATGTTGAAGTATACTACAGCTGCAGATTTTCAGGACAAAATGAACACCCAGCTGACTACCCTTAATTCGATAGCTAACTCCTCCATGCCTCCTTTCATATGCGGCTGATGGAGCGAGTAGGGCGCAGGGACAGGTGTTGCCTTATGCGGCATGCCTGGATGCGACTATGCCATTTGCGGACCCTTTAAAACGCGTCTTTCACTAACTCCCGTTTGATGGATCATCTCTTTGGTCCTCAAGTGAAAGAAACCTTGACTAGGTGCGAGACGGATGGCAAAACTCTATCTGCCGTCGGAGTCCGTTTTTCTACTCCTTCTAGACCTTACCCCAAAGGCCAGAAAAGTGGGAAAATGTGGTTCCGCAAACAATCTCAAGGGAATTTGCCTGACATACAGAGTCGGTTCCCCTCCAGAGGCAGAGGAGGGAACAATAATGGTAGACGTCGCCCTAGAGGCAGAGGGGGCCCGCAGAACCAGGGCAATTGAGAAACCTTTTCCGATAAGCCCTTTCAGCATCCCTGAGGTGTTGCCCGACTGTCCACCTTCGGAGGCAGTCGGGGGAAGATTGTCACTGTACCCAGAAGCCTGGCTATCCCTGACTCAAGACAAGTGGGTACAGTCCATCATTTCCGAAGGCTATTCCATTCCCTTCGTTTGCATCCCAAACCAATCAAAAAAATCCCTTCCAGATGTTCCACCCGCTCAAAGGGATCTTGCAGCTTTGGAAATTTCAAAGCTGCTTGCAAAAAGAGCAATTCAACCAGTTCCAGCAGACCAACTAGGATCCGGAATCTACTCCAGGTTCTTTTTAGTTCCAAAGAAAACAGGGGACTGGAGACCAATTTTGGATCTCAGTATCTTGAACAAGTCAGTCAAGAAAACAAGATTTCGGATGGTCACGCTGCAGTCCATCCTCCCCCTATTGGGAAAGAGAAACTGGATGTGCTCTATAGACCTTCAGGATGCGTACTATCACATAAAAATGAACAGACGCTCCAGAAGATTCCTCCGCTTCAGGCTGGGAACCAGTCATTTTCAATTCAGGGCCCTGCCCTTTGGTCTCACCACTGCCCCCCAGGTGTTTACCAAATGCATGGCAGTGGTAGCTTCTCATCTGAGACGTCAAGGATTCCAGGTGTTTCCATATTTGGACGACTGGCTCCTCACAGCTCCCACCAAGCATCTTCTTCTAATGGCCAGGGACTACACCTTTCGCATTTGTCAAAAGTTAGGCATTTCAATAAATTGCGAAAAGTCTGTTTTGTCGCCTTGTCGTACTATTACCTTCATAGGCGCAAATCTAGACACAGTCAACATGTCTGCAAGACTAACACATCAGAGAATAGCAGACATACACAAACTGGTCTCGCTCCTCTTCAGCAGCAACAGAATCAAAGCCAGGTTAGTTCTGAAAGTGTTGGGGATTATGGCGGCTGCCATACCTCTGCTTCCATTAGCCAGATTCCACATGAGAATCCTTCAATGGATGCTCTTCACGCAATGGTCATACCAGCAACTTCCGATGTCCCACACCATTATGATCACGCAAACATGCAAGAATCATCTTCTGTGGTGGATATCTTCCCCTCAACTCTTATTGGGAAGACCCTTTGTTCCTTCCCCTCCGGTTGCTACTCTGACAACGGACGCCTCCCTGATCGGGTGGGGGGGGGGCATTATCAGGGCAGAACTGTCCAGGGCACATGGCAACCAGACGAATGCCACTTGCACATAAATGTTCTAGAGATGAGAGCAGTGCTTTTAGCGTTGCAAGCCCTTCAAGACTCTCTTCCCTTGGGAACGATAGCAATCCAGACGGACAATATGTCCGTAGTGTGGTATATCAACAAACAAGGCGGAACCAGGTCCTACCCCTGTGTCGAGAAGCACTCAGACTGTGGCAATGGGCGATTTCTTCTCAGCGGTTTCTGATAGCAATGCACATCCCGGAAGTCCAATCAAATCGCGGACAAGTTGAGCAGAGCTATCCTCATGCCTCACGAGTGGTCTCTGAAAGACTCTGTTGTGAGAGAAATTTTTCTCAAGTGGGGTCAGCCTTGCTGCGACCTTTTTGCTACTCCCCAAAACAGCAAGTGCAGAGATTATTTCACCCTATTCCCTTTACCAGGCCAGCCCAGCAGAGACGCTCTAGTCCAAGTTTGGCCCCGGGGACTTCTGTATGCATTTCCTCCCTTCCCACTAATCTCTCAAGTGATACAGAAAGCTATCGCTCAGAAGGCCTCCTTGATCCTCATTGCTCCTTACTGGCCTCAACAGATTTGGTTCCCCTTTCTACATCATTTTCTGTTGGAGTGACCTTGGCATCTGGACCTAGTTCCAGATCTTTTGATCCATCAGTCGGGTCAGTTTCATTGCCCTCCCTCTCTGAACCTCACTGCTTGGTTCCTCCAATTCCAACCTTAGCCAGGCTTCCTCAAATATCTCACTCTGTTCGAGATATTTTGATAGCTTCCCATAAATCTTCCACTAGAAAGATTTATTTGAGTAAGTGGAAACGTTTCGCCCATTGGGCTCAAGGAAGGGACATGGATCCTTTCACTGCTTCCATCCAAATGGTCCTTGATTTTCTAGCTGAACTCTTCCATGCAGGTTCATCTCCTTCTACTCTTAAAGTTCAACTGGCAGCTATTTCTAACTTTCATGTGGGCATTTCAGAATCTGCCATAATGTCCCACAAGCTTTGCAAAGCCTTTTTGAAAGGAGTTTTTCTACTCAGACCCCCTATAAGAAATCCTCCTCCTCCTTGGGACCTAAATTTAGTTCTTAGTTCTTTGATTCTTTCCCCTTTCGAACCTGCAGCCTCCTGTTCTTTAAAATTGCTATCATGGGAGACTCTCTTTCTGGTAGCTATTACTTCAGCTAGAAGAGTTTCAGAACTTCATGCACTCAGCTGTCGACCTCCTTATCTCTTGTTCCATAAGGACAGGGTATCTTTACGAACCAACCCGTCCTTTTTACCTAAGGTAGTCTCGACATCAAATCTAAATCAAAGCATTGACCTCCCTGTCTTTTTTCCAGAATATTCCAATAGGTCTGAACAAAAATTACACTGGCTAGATGTTCGTCAGTTGAGGTACTATTTGGATAGAACCAAACAATTCAGAAAAATCTGACCAGCTGTTTGTCTCCTATGCAGAAGGCAGAAAAGGACTTTCAGTTTCAAAGGTATCATTATCTAGATGGCTAACATCTCTGATTTCCCTTGTTTATGAAATTAGACACCAAAAGCTGCCTAACAAACCTAAAGCCCATTCCACCAGAGCTTTGGCTACTTCTATAGCCTTCCAAGACAGACTGCCTATTGACACCATTTGTGCAGCGGCTACTTGGGCTACTCCTCACACTTTCATTTCTCATTATAAGTTGGATTTAGCTTCTAGGCATAGAGCTAACTTTGGTTCCACTGTTCTCAAGAGTCTGTTCCGTTAAGCAACCCGGGACAAGGTGCTAGGGACGCGGTCCCATCCAGCAAGAATGAAGGCGAGATAGACAACTTAACATATAGAAGTTATGTTCTTACCATAACGTTCCATGTTAGTTGTCTTCTTCTCGCCTTCTTTCTTGCATCCCACCCTTCTTCCCCCTGGCCTGGACAGATCTAGAGGAGTTTGATTGTGACCTCTCTTTCTACCACCTCTTTGCGATAGGTATATGCTCTGCTGTGCATATTTCCTAGAGTCAGGCTTAGGTCACCCTTTCTCTTCCCATTGTTTTTAGAGGTGGAAATTTTCCAGTATTCCTGGTTGTATTTTTAGCTGGGCCTAGCTCACAAACGAGATCTGAGGTAATTCACGCCTAGCATTGTGGGATATAGGGGCAGCCTCGAGCGGTGGAACCAACTCTCGAGCTTTTAGAGTGGCGAGTGGAGCCGAGGTCGGCTCCGAACCCATCCAGCAAGAATGAAGGCGAGAAGAAGACAACTAACATGGAACGTTATGGTAAGAACATAACTTATATATATATATATATATATATATATTTATATATATATATATATATATATATATATATTTTTTTTTTTTTTTTTTTTTTGCTCCCCATTTGGGGGGGCACCTGCCATCTGGAGCAAGAAAAACTAAAGAAAATGGCGTTGGCTGCATGTTTTATACCCCTGATGACCTGACGTCATGGAAGAGGAGACAGCACTGACGCAGGACCCAAAACTTTGATATTCAGGCTGACTGAGGGCAACCTGCCAGCAGATTACCCAAATGTAATGACTGCAACAGTGAATACACTCGAGCATCTACATTTATGGTAAGTGTACACAACTGTACTGTTTCTCCCCCCTTTGAGCCTGCAGCATCTGTGGATCTGCAATTTTTGACCCACAAAACTGCCTTTTTGGTTGCCATCACATCTGCTAGAAGGGTGTTGGAGCTTCAAGCTCTTTCTAACAAAACCCCTTACATGATCTTTCACAAAGATAGAGTATCGCTATGCACTAACCCGTCCTTCCTTCCCAAGGTAACTTCGGAAGTCAATATAAATCAGATTATTAATTTACCAGTATTTTTTCTGAACTACCAGAACAAAGGGGAATACAAATTACATTTACTGGACATACACAGGCAGTTGAGGTTTTACCTGCAGAGTACTAAACCTTTCCGCAAGTCTGATCAGCTTTTTATTTCCTATGCCAAGCCCTTCTTTGGTAAACCTGTCTCAAAACTGACTATTGCTCGCTGGATTTCACAATGCATTGGCCGGGTTTATTCAGATAGAGGTTTGTCTCTTCCAGGAAAAGTAAAGGCTCATTCAACCCGATTTATGGCTATATCAGTGGCCTTTTGATCTAGGGTCTGTTTGGATGATATTTGTTCAGCTGCTACTTGGGCCTCATCTCATACCTTTATCTCTCATTACAAACTGGATTTAGTCTCTAGGAGTAGAGCATCCTTTGGCTCTGCAGTGCTCCAGAATATCCTTCCATGAGGGCCTCCCAAGAGTTAGGTAGCTGGGGACTCTGTCCCACAGGCCGAAGATCAAATGAAGTAAACTACTTCAGATAAAGAAATGATGTACTCACCATAATGTTCCATCTGAGTAGTTCTGCTTCATTTGTCTTCAGCCGTTCCCTCCCTCCTTCCCCCTAACCTTATCGTTTGGGATGTGACACATCCTTTTCGGACAGTTGTTGCTGGGATCTTTAGCTTGGGTTGTTGTCTTTGGTTTCAGTTAGGGCTAAAGCTATTTTGTGATGTTGGTGTGGGAGGATAAGGTGTTATTAGGTTGGGTATCTGTTATATATTAGGCAGCAAACTCAATCTGAAGGGAGACAGGGGCATTGTAGGTAAGGGGAGGAGCTCAGATGGAATGTTATGGTGAGTACATAACTTCTTTTTTTACACTGTTCTGCTATAGGCTGCCTTGTCATTCTGTGAGGACAACATATATCTCTCTTCAGTCCCTTAGAATCATAGCTTTCTGAATGCCTTCTCTCAAATTTTGTGATACTGAATGATCTTTAAAAAGGCAAAACAGAAAAAGCAAATCCTATTCAAACTTTTTTCCTCTAACCAAATCAAGCATAGTTTATTGTGTTAAATGTTAGCAGAAGAAAAAGCCACAGATCTGACGAAGTTTACAATTAATAAAAGAAACCTATTTATCATTTTCGGCATCATTTGGTGTACATTGTTTCCATATTGGTTGTACTTTCTGTTGGAGTATCTGTGTTTGCAGCTTTTTCTTCTTTTGGTGTTTATTTTATTTCGTTTTTTTTTAAATGGTATAGAACAAACCTTGACTGTACCACTTAGTGGTAAATTTATGTCACAACTAAGAGGGTGACTTCTTTAACCTATCCTTAAATGTCTGATTTAAACATTGATAGAGTTTTAGTTATGTGTATATTACAGTGTTTAGTGTCTTTGTTTAACACAGATTTGGCTTACTCATCTGTTCAAGTGCATCTTTCACCCATTTTATAAACATATTTATTAAATCACTAGTGACACCGGCACTCTTGAATTAATGTAAAAGAAAAGAAAACACATAGTAACATCTTTTTCATACAGTATGCACATATACATTTCCCTTTTCACAATTAGCATTCACTCCAGCATTCCATAAATTATTCAGTTCCTTTCTTTCCTTATACATCACTCCTTCTGAACATTATTTTGCATGTATTCTTCCCACTGATCTTTCCTTTCTCTAAGGCTCACACCTCTAATTCACTTGCCTCCTTTTCAATATGCAGTACTTCAGTTACAGTTGATTTAGATTTTGATGTCCATTGACTAATAATTGCTTATTTTGGCAGCCAGTAGCATTAAACTTAGTATGATCTTGTGACGTTTAGGCAATTCAAGGCCTATGTTTCAGCCGAAAAGAATAATTTCCTTACTTACAATGATTTTCTCCCCCAATATTTCTTACAAAACACGGCCTTAGGCATAGGCAAATTAGGCGACCGGCTAGAGTACCATACAGTCAGACCTTATAAAGGGCACAGATTTTAGTTATTTATTTTAATGATTTTTTTTCCAGTCCAATAGTCTGTAAAAGTTTGTGCTCTTCTCAGTGGGAGACTGTCCAGAAAACAAAGACTGCCGGTCACAGCTGGGGGATTAATTTTCTTTTAATTTAAAAAAAAAAAATGCATTTTTTTAAGGGCGTTCTTCTCTAAGAATGCCCTTTATGGTAGGTTGGACAGACGCAGAAGAAAAACAAGTTACAAACACCTGTTTTGCCTGTGCGACCAATTGTTTACACGCATGGTATAACTGACGGTTACTATCACTAGTTTAATTCACCAAGTCCATGTGCTCAGGCAGTTTTGCACTACTGGAACCAACTAGTCTCTTCTTGCTGGTTGTAACTGCAGCTAGTGCCCAGAACTATTAATCACACTAGACAATATTGGTGAAACCAGTGATAACTGCTCTTTCCTATCCTCCTCGCCTAACTCTTCTAGCATCTGAGCCACTACTATAGTTCACTTTATTTAGATCATACCTGTACTTTGTCTCTGCAATGAAGATGGGCCATGGGTTTCAATTTAACACCAAAGTAAGGGCTTTGGTATCTTACATTTTTTTTTAATCATAGTATGGTGTTTATTTTAGTGTTGCTGCCTCATGGTGCTTTTTTTAATTGGTACAATAAAAGTAACAATAGGGCTACCATCTTTTCAGATGTACTTGTTTAACTGGTGTAATGAAAGTAAGGATACAGCTGCCTCCTTTTCAGATGCTTAAACTTGGACTCTGCAAACTGAAACATTAGATTTTCCAAGACACTCTCAAACAATGCAGAAGACCTACTGTTTTCCCTTTATAAGAGAAACATTTTTTGTTTAAAGTGTTAGCTTTTGTTGTTTTCAGTCATATTATCTGATATAAGCTTGACTATCACACTTTTTCTCAACATTCTGATGAAAGCAAGAAAACATTTTTCTATAAAACTATCAGGACATTTGCCATTTTCATGTTTGTTTCATAGGACACAACAGCACAAATTAGGACTGTACTGCATAAAGATGGTAAGGTGTTAAGCAAACAATAATATCTGACAGGATGAGTGTAATTAGATGTAGTAACAGACCACCGAGGTATGTTCTGAGGCCTGACACCACAGGCAGAGGGTCACTATACCCCAGGATGTCCATTATTTCCCTTGAAACACCCAGCCTGGAAGACACTGTTGAACTTATATAATAACCTAGTTTCATGTTTGTATTATATATAGATGTTTTTCTATTCTTGATATAAAAATAGTTCCTCCACCTAAGGTTTCAAAGTTGCTGAATTATATGTAATTGTTGTTGAAGTATTTTTCATCCAAAATATAATTTATGTAAGCATTTATTGCCAAAACACACAAACCAACACATATGGAGAAAAACACAGACAAACTTAAAAACATTGACATGCACATGCAAGCATACACACACACACACACACACGCGGACAGATACACACAAATGTGCGCAACAATTGCAGACATTTTTCTTGAATGACTGCACCACAGATGTCTTACTGTGATCAAATGAATGACAAAAACAATCATACAGTGCAAGTCAATGCAATCCTGCATACCTCTCAAATGCTATGATTTAGGCATAGTAATATTATATTTGACCTCTTATTTTGTCTTGTACGTCCTAGATTTACTGATTGTCTTCTGATTTTCCTCATAACGATAGACCTCTTCAAGGATGTATACATTACTAAATAACCAAAATAAGCATTTGAAAATATTCTTTATCACTAAATATATGGATCTAGCATCTAAACATTTTCTGTACTAAAAAATAAGATAGTGATCCTCATTCTGCCCCCCTGTTATGATTTTTATAAAGGCCAGTGTTATAATTTTTAATGTTTAGGGGAGGACAGACATACTCTAAACTGCTACTCATTTTGCAGAATGTCTCTGATGCTGCCTCATATTCTTGCTCTGTCCCTATATCTTGTGGTAAATCATTGAGGACTACAGCCAATTGATAAATCCAGTCTTTATTGTTTCATACCTTACTGTTCAGGTATATCGTGTCGATGAAAAGCCTTGTACCTTATTTTTGCCCAGAATTCTTGAATAAAGAAGTTGAGATGTGCTGGTGTCCCTTTCATTTGCTCACTTTCTCTCTCACACACACACACGCACACACAAATACATATTATATATATATATATATATATATATATATATATATATATACATATATATATATATATATATATATACACATATATATATATATACACACACACACACACATTCAAGCATCAATCAAGTAAGGGTTATAAATCCCTACATGCAGATGTTGGGCATGCCATCTTGAAAAACTGGCTAGAAATTATATAGACAATCCATTACTGGGAATAAAGAACCTAATATCTATATCTATATGAGAAATATGGATACGGTACCTGTATTTTTAGGCACTGACACTACTACAGCATATGCACATAAATGGGAGTCTGAATACTGGCAACAAGCATCAGTGTGTCTGAAATTTAGGTTCATAGGTAGGTACTAGGCTATCTGCCCGAAGGCATTTATAAGCCTAGCCAGAATGTGTTGGCTTTCGCCGCCCCCTTAGATTAGTGCCCTGTGCCTCGCCACTGAAGTGATCCCCAGGCTAAATTTTCTGTTTCCCATCCACTCTTCAAGGTTCCTCTTGAAGAGTGTTAGCGAGGAGCGCTGCCTAATATAGATTGGAATCTTTTTCGGGAAGTCTCTGGGACAGGAATCTATCCCTCCAGCATGTCCTATTTATTGTTGTGGTGAGGTTTAGATCCTTAGAGCATGTGGCTCGAGGGGATAAGGTGTTCTTTCGGTGGAGCATGTCCTTCAATTCTGGGTTGGACATGGGCTTGTATGTCAGGCAGTGATCACCTCTGAGTAGGCAGTATGCAACCAAGTACAGCTGGAGTTTCTTCAGTCGAGCTGCATAGGGCATCTGTTTGAGGCCAGTGATCCTCTTGGTGAGGTACTTCTGTGGTCTTTCCAGCTGTTGCAGGTGTCTTGTAAGGTACATCCCAAATGGGGCATTGTACTCTATGATGGGTCTGATGAGTGATGAGTAGAGGGGCATAATGACCTCTTTTGATCTGGATGTGAACCCTTTTGTGATTAGGTGGGCCACATAGAAGGATTTTCTAATCACTTTGGCAATGTGATTATCAAAGGAGAGATTACCGTCTACTTGGGTCCCCAGATCCCTTATTATGTCTTCCGTATTTAGGGGACTACCAGCTATGTGGTAGTTTGTGGGTACTTTGTTTTTTCCAAAGGGGATGACTATGCACTTTCTGGCATTTAGCTTGAGGCCATGATTTTGACACCAGGTGTCCGTCTCAGTGAGACCCTTTTGGAGGATGTCGGTGTCAGCCGGAGAGTCAGTTATAGCCCCTAGTTTGCAGTTGTCTGTGAACTTGGTCAGCCATAGTCCTCCTGTGTTTGCCTGTACCTCTGAGAATTATATGCCGAACAGGAGGGGTCCTAGTACTGAGCCCTGGGGAATGCCACTTGTAACCGGTTTAGAGTCAGACCTAGCTCCCACAGCTCTCATCATGTGGGGTCTGTCCGTGAGCCAGTTGGTGACCCATCTTTTGACGTAGGGGTTTATGTTCAGGTTGATGAGCTTGTCTATAATACCAGAATGGGGAATGGTGTTGAAGGCCTTTGCAAGGTCTAGGTAGGCTGTGTGTACCACCTTTCCCTCGTCACATAGACCTGCCACGACAGCAAACCAAACACAAAAACATACTCAGAGGCTCTAAATAAAAATCTGCCTAAGCAGCAGAGACCTCCAAAGCAGACACCCAAGCAACCGCTACCCCAAAACAAAACACGTGCAACACATAGCTCACAAAGCCAGTGTGCCGAACAGTCACAGCCCTTACGGCTAAACAACACACCTGATACACTTGCAATAGGTGACTCTATCGTCAGGCACACTGACGTCCCGCTCACCAGGCTGAACAAGTAGAAGGCCACGGTGAGCTGCCTGTCGGGCGCTAGGATCCGCCACATAACACAAGCACTCAGGTCACTCCAAGGCAAGTACAAATATGACTCAGTCATTGTCCATGTTGGTGTGAATGACCTGAGACGTACCTCCCTGGACTATATGAAAAGAGACATAGAGGAGCTCTCTGAGCATGTAGCCCAGGCCGGTATGACCCTGACCGTGAGTAGCATCTTACCCTCACCAAGAATGATGCCACAATATGAAGACAAGATGATCAATTTCAACAATTGGCTTAAGTATTGGTGTTATTCAAAGGGGATCCAATGCCTGTCAGCCTGGGATGACATGCTCGACAAGCCACGATGCTTCGCTAGGGACGGCTTGCACCTGTTACCCCTGGGCTTTCGGATATTGGCAAAGGCTCTTGCTACCCCCATAGTGCCTTTTTTAGGCAAGGCTCAAAAGACAAACCCACCTCCATAGGTATCACAAGGGATAAGAAACTAAGAGTAATGCTACTCAACGCCAGAAGTCTAATCCTCAAGATGCACGCAATCAAAACTCTCCTTAGCATAGAGAACATCGATATCTGTGCAGTAACAGAAACCTGGTTCAAGGCTCCCGAGAGCACCCCAGCACTACCAGGTTATACCTCATACCATGCTTTTCGGCCCCAAAACTTGGACTGAACCACAAAAGGAGGGGGAGTATCAATATTCGTCAAAGATACCCACACCTCCAGGTTGGTGGCACAGCACGAAGCATCAGAGACTATCCATGTGCAACTAACAGTGGGTAAAACTGCCTTCCAGTTTATAGCCTGCTACAGACCACCCTCCCAAACCCAGGAACCCCATTCGGCCTTCCTGAGAACACTGGAAAATATGAAGGCCTCTCCAAACACCATTATATTGGGTGACTTCAACTACCCAAACATAGACTGGGAGCATTACTCTAGCTCCAACACCCTAGCCCAAAGGTTCCTAGAATTTATAAACTCAATTGCTATGGAACAACTTGTTACCACTCCCACAAGAGGGGAAAACATACTGGACCTGATCATCACCAACATGGGGACTCTGTGCTCCAGACCAGAAGTGTATCCCTCACTGGTAAGATCAGACCATAAACTAATCTCACTGGATATTCACATCCCGACCCCACCCCCTGCCCAGAAAACCACAGTGAAAAACTTCTCTAAAGCAAATTTCACACTCCCCAAAATGGAGGTGGAATCCTTCAAAGCCCCCGGGCCTGTGGAAAATACGGCCCAGACCGCAGAATCCTTTATAAACGCATTCTATGTACACCTTCAAGAATGCATGGATCCTGCAATCCCAAATAAAACCAAGACAAAATCCTCCAAAGGCAGACGTCCTGTCTGGTGGACCCCAGCCATAAACAAACTATACAATAGAAGGAGGAAGCTACTACATGATAGAGCAAAATCCCAAAAAGGGAAGGCATCTCTGATCAGTATTAGCAAAAAACTATGGACACTCATAAAATCATCTAAGGCCAGCTTCAAGAGAAAAATTGCACAGGACACTAAGGATAATCACAAGGCTTTCTTTAGTTATGTTAGGAACCTGGGTGGGAATTCCCAGATATGCTCAGAATTAGTCCAAAATGACAAAAAATACACCAAACCCACAGACATTGCCAACATCCTAGCTGACAGGTTCAGCGCAAACTTCTCCCCCTCCCTCCCCACCAAAAGGGCAAATATCTATCCCAGCAGAGTGCTACCCCCCTGACATCTCAGATGCTCAGGTAAGAGCCGCCCTCTCCAAAGCAAAAAACACAGCATCAATGGGACCAGACGGTGTCCCGGGCTGCATCCTACATGAACTCCAAGAAGAGCTAAACCCAAACATAAAACTACAGTTCAGTCTCAGCCTTACTACAGGATATGTACCCAAAGAGTGGAGTACAGCAACAGTGGTCCCTCTTCACAAAGGTGGTGCCTCATCGGATCCTGGAAACTATCGTCCCATAAGCCTGACTAGCTTGGTCTGCAAAGCTATGGAAATGATCATCATGGACCTCATAAATAAAGATATTGGGGACCTACAGACACTGGATCCTACCCAATTCGGCTTTGTTAAGGGCAGATCCTGCCTCTTAAACCTGGTTGATTTCTTTGAAACAGTCACCAAGGCCATTGACGAGGGGAAGGTGGTCCACACAGCCTACATGGACCTCGCAAAAGCCTTTGATACAATACCCCACTCGGGCATTATATAGATAAGCTCACCAGCTTAAATATAAACCCCTATGTCACTAGATGGGTTGCAAACTGGCTCAAGGACAGAACCCACATGGTTAGAATTGCTGGAGCCATGTCAGACTGCAAACCAGTTACAAGTGGTGTCCCACAAGGCTCAGTCCTGGGACCTCTCTTGTTTGGTATATATTTCTCAGAGGTACAGGCCAAAACGGAAGGACTGTGGCTGACCAAGTTCGCAGATGACTGCAAACTGGGTGCCATAATCGACTCTCCAGCCGACACAAGCATCCTCCAAAAGGGCCTCATAGAAACAGACAACTGGTGCCAGAGCCATGGCCTCAAGCTAAATGCCAAAAAGTGTATAGTCATTCCCTTTGGCAAAACAAAGTGCCCACAGATTACCACATAGGTGGTAATCCATTAAGTACAGAAGAAGTAATTAGGGACCTGGGGACCCAAGTTGATAGCAATCTCTCATTTGACAACCACGTGGCCAAAGTGGTTAGAAAAACATTTTATATAGCCCACCTAATCATGAAGGGATTCACATCTAGATCAGGGGAGGTCATCATGCCTCTTTACTCATCCCTCATCAGGCCCATAATTGAGTACAATGCCCCTTTTAGGATGTACCTTACCAGACACCTGCAGCAACTGGAAAGACCCCAAAAGTACCTCACCAAGAGGATCAAAGGGCTCAAACAGATGCCATATGCTGCCCAGTTAAAGAAACTACAGCTCTATTCAGTGGCATACCGCCTGCTCAGAGGCGATCTGTGCCTGACGTATAAAGCCATGTCCAACCCGGAATTAATGGACATGCTGCACCTCAGAAAATCCAAATCCCATCGAGCTACGCGCTCGAGAGACTTGAATCTCAGCACTGAAATAAATAGGACATGCTGGAGGGACATATTCATAACCCAGAGGCTCCCTTCACTCTGGAATAAAATCCCAGTCCAGGTTAGGCAGAGTCCCTCATTGACTGTCTTCAAGAGGAATCTTGATGAGTGGATGGGAGATCGTAGGTTTACCCCGGGTATCACTTTTGTGTCACTGTTAGACAGAGGCACAGTATGCTAACCTCGAAGAAGGGCATAGCAAAATTCATTTAAAATGGGCGGCGAAAGCCAAACACACTCTGGCTAGGCTTGTAAATGCCCTAGGGCAGATAGCCTAGTATGAACCTATGAACAGCCTTCCACCAGGGAACATGGTCTTTCAAGTATGATCATTCCTTTGACTAAAATGGTCTTTGAACTTAGCTTGAATCAACTGGTCCAATTTCCATTTTCTTTTCTTTTTTTGATTTCGTACAGGAAAGAAAATTAAGACAAAAAAGAATTTTGCAATCATGACAAGTTTAAAGAACTGTGCTGTATTATGTGCAAAGAAAAGCAAATAAACATACTGTTAAGAAATATGGTTTTGTTAACTCAACCTACCATTGTTAAATGATTATCTAATTGCATTGTTTATGATAAATACAACAACACATTGTAAGATTAGATTCCACAATAGCAAATCATTTGCTACCTCTACAGCCTACTTCTGGGAGGTTCAGGATTACAGTATTTTTAAGACTGCTATATGGTTATCTAGTTATACTTTTTCAAAATATCTTTCTAGCTATTTATTGCATTTTTTTAACCAGGAAAGTCTGACTGGGCATATGAACCATTTTCAGAGGAGGCCTGGGAAGAAAATGTTCACAAAAAATGACACTGATTGCCTACATTGACAGTAATAAGTGCAGTTGATAATACAATGTAATGGCGACATGGGAACACAGTAGGAATACAAGTATGAGTACAACAGTAATATACACATATGAAAACAAAAGTCGTGTTACATTGCACACTGGGTAGCCAGACTAAGAGTAGTGCACCCAACTTTTAGTAGACTATATGTTTTATTGCTTTGTACTCTTCCAGTCCATCTCTCTCTCTCTTTATATGAGAAGTCTTCAATGGATGTTAGCTGCTCAGTGGGCAATTCTTTATCAACTTGTGTCTTGCAGATGTCAGTAATTCTGATCTTCTAAGACAAATCTCAAGTGGTGGATTAATTCAGACCAAGTTCTTCAAGGTTGTCCATTTCTCCCCCAGCCCAAGGCCATAGTGACCACAGACGCTTCCTAGCTAGGGTGTGGGGGGGGCATTATCTGGGGAAGACCGTCCAAGGCACCTGATGCCCCGAGAGGACAATTTGCATATAAATGTCCTAGAGATGAGAGCAGTGCTTTTGGCACTGCAGACAGTTCAGAATGCACTCCCTTTGGGGACAGTTGCAATATAGTAAGACAATGTGTCGGTCGTCTGGTACATCAACAAACAGAGAGGAGCCAAGTCCTACCCATTGTGTCAAGAAGCTCTCAGGGTGTGGTAGTGGGTGATCTATTCTAATCTAATCATTCTCTTTTAGCAGCATACATTCTGGGGAGGTCCAATGTGATAGGAGACAAATTGAGCATGTGCATTCTTCTACCTCACAAATGGTTCCTCAAAAAAAAAAAAAAAGATTGCACAAGGGGAATCCCTGAGGGATGGTCTACTTCATGATTGCCCCCCCCCAGTCTCCTTTATGCATAATCTCCCACTCTGTTAATCACCAAATTTCTTCAGAAGAATGAATGCTTAATGGACCTATATATGTCCTTATTTTTTATATACGCCTCAGATATGGCTTCTCTATTATAATAATAATTTTTTCTCCATCTTTTACTTTCTACTAAGGCAGCAGGTCTGAGGTAATTAGGGTTGGTGCATTATGGATAAGGGAGAAGCTTGAGCGTTTTTAGTTGCCATGAGCTTTAGGAACAGCCGAGTCAGATCCAAGGATCAGATCCGAACCCATCAGTTGAGGAAGAATGAAAATGGATGACACAGATGGAATGTTATGGTGAGTACATAACTTCTTTTTAAGCACCCTCTGCTTCACTTTTTAAGATAAGGCATTATGCAAGGCATTACATCTGCCAGCAAACAACAGAGTCAGAATAAATACAGATTTGTTTCTGCCTGCTGTCTGTGCAGGTAATGCATCCCTGACATTTTCTACATAACAGAATATCTTACACTGCCTTTTTGACACGACTCGCTAAGTGCTTTACTGTATTGAAAGCTAGCAAAACATTCTCTTCTATAATTAGTAGTATATGGAGCAGATAAAGCCCCAGGCATTACTAAGCATTATGACTGGGTTTCTGACCATAACTCTTCATTATATGCTTGAAACATGGATGCCAGGCATTGCTATTTAGGTGAATTTATTGGCACCCATATCTTGAACATGTAATAAGCCAGTTATGATAGAACCCTGCTCATAATCCTCTATATGATGCAGGTTCCACAGATGATTCTTACAGTAATGGCAGTTTATGAATCTTATTAAACCACAGCTGTTCTTCAGCTAAATCTTCATTTCCAGCACTTTTACTTCCTTTGCCAAGAAAGATGTGCACATATGGCAAATTTAACATTTGTAACCATGCTCATAGTTGTTCACAAGAGAATGCAATGATATTTTTAATATCTACTAGTATTGTTTGCACCCTTGTTTTGGAGTGTATGTCATTCATGTAAATTGCCTCATATTAGAATGTCAGCCAGGAAATTAAAGGTGTTTATTTCAGGTATTAAATGTGTCCATTGTTGTAAGAAAGTCCTCCTATACTGCACAGCTTATAAATAATGGGATTGCATCTCGATTTAAGGATGCCATTGTTCTCCTTTACTCAGCTCTCATTAGACCAGTCATTGAATATCGTGCCCCCTTTGGTCTGTATCTTTCCAGACCCATGCAACAACTGGGGTTGGGAGGGTGGCGTAATGGTTAAGGTGTTTGCCTTACAAACACAAGGTGCAGGGATTGAGTCTCACAAGGGATAATTGGCTAAGCTTAAAATGGCTCGCAAGGGCAGTTAGCTTAGTACTAATCTATGAACCTATGAACACTCAAAGAGATACCCTGCTGAAAGGGTAAAAGGCGTAAACAACATGTCCTACATGGGCCAACTCAAAGCCCTGTCACTGTACTTGGTATCCTACAGACTGCTAAGAGGTGACCTGTGTCTGGCATACAAGGCATTCTCCGACCAAATACTGATGGATTTACTGCACGTCAGCAAATCAGATTGCATCAGAAATACTCTGTGTAGAGATCCAAACCTCTTATGCAACATCAACAAAATGGTTTGGAGGGACAGACGTGTATCACAGAGGATACTCCCCATCCACATAAAACAAAGTTCACCCCGTCCATATTAATGTGTAACTTGGATCTGTTGATGGAAAACAGAAAATGTACCCCAGGAACCCCAAGACTGTCCCCTCTGCTACTAATGGACACAAACAGCTGCTAAATGCTTTATTGCATGCATGGGTCTCCTCAAATTATCTGTGGTATGATCCCAGTTATTCTCATTATGGATAATATATAATTATCAAACGTGGGATGGGTAAGGCCAATGTCTAACCAAATGGGATAGATTAATTTGAGCACAAAAAGGGAAATTGTCTAGGCTTACAATGTCCTTCAAGGACAGCTAGTCTAGTACTTACCTTTGAACCCATTAGAGCACCATACCTTTCAATTCTCTGAGCATTAAATAATTACAGTAATGTGTGTTGCCACCACCGTCTACTCTTCCTCATGTGAAGGTCATATGTTAAGGCATCTGTAAGATATTAGAAGCAAAACGCCACTAAAGAAAATAAAGCCAGGGAAAGTAGCAGGCTCAGATGAGGTCACTACAGATATAATCAAGATGTTGTGTGAGTTAGGGGAGAAATGGCTCCTGTGGGTACTCATAGCAATATGGATTGAAAGATGTATCCCAGACGACTGGAGAATAAGCATACCTAGTGCCAGTGTACAAGGACAAAGAAGAGTGGTACAGACATATCAAACTCCTGTCACACTGCATGAAAGTTCTGGAGAGGGTGACTGAATGCATATGCAGAGTAGTAGAAAATAAGATGGGAGATGAGCAGTTCAGGTAAGAATGCAGTGCAATCAAACTGATGTTTCCAGTAAGACAGATAGTTGAGAAGAAGCTAGAGATGAGGAAGGAGTCTAACTGGGCATTCCTAAAATTGGAGAAAGCATGTGATAACATACAAAGAAAGCTGATTTGGACAGTCCTGCGATGGCTTGAAGCAGTAGCGCAACTTGGGTGGGATGAGAGGGGCAACTGCCCTAGGCGCATAGTGTCGGGGGGGGGGTGATCAGCCACTCCTGATCACTTTCAACAGCTGGTATTGTATTTCTAGTCAAATCTGAACACTATAGTGCTCTGTGTATGGTCTAAACTATAGCAACGGCTTGTTACATTGTACAGTTGAAAAGTAAAAAAAAATTTTTTTTTAACTAAAACCTGAGTACTGTAGTGTTCCATGCAGGCAGGGTATAAACTGTAGCAACTGTTTGCTACAATTTAAACAGAAGAATTAACAAAAACACTAAAATAAGAGCACCGTAGTGCCCCATGCAGGAAGGGTATAAACTGTAGCTACTCTTTAAAAGAAGAAATGCTTTTTTTTTCCTAGATAAAATATGTTAATGGGGATTGGGATCAGGGCATAGAAACGAGACATTAAGGGTCTATGTTACTTCAGCAAAAGACGTATTCAGTGAATATGTCTTCATCGCTCACCAGCCACCAAAATTAACTTTAACAAACTGTGGAATTTTTCCCGCTGTTTGGAAATACTAGCCCACCAAACATACAGAACACCAAATGCACTAAATCAAATCCACCCAAGTGGGGGGCTGTGCTTCCCACACACCCCAACTATATACCAAGTCCGAGATTGCACTACAGTGGGGAAAAGGTCAAAGTTGAGAGGATGGCCAAGTGTTTGTGAACCGTGGGAAAAATTCTACGGTTCACTGAAGTTCATTTCTGTGGTTGGTGTGCAGTGAAGACATATTCGCTGAATACATCTTTTGCTGAAGTAATATAGACCTGACCTTAATGATTTGGGTAGGAGGGGCAGGCATCTCATGAATTTGGCCACCTGGTTGTGCCAGTAGAAGGAACGTCTGTTTTACAGTGAAGTACTTTTTTTTTTTTCGCTCTTCACTTCAAGAGCTGAGGGGGTGGGACACTGGTTTATAGTGCTGTTCCAGGGTGCTAGTTGAACCAACTACACTTGTGGTTTGAAGTCCCAGGAACATTGTCAAAATTAGTGCAGGTTGTTTACAAGGACCCAATAGCATAAGTACTAAAAGTGTTTGGACTCACAGAGCTGTTCCTACTGAGAGTGGGTGTGCATCAGAGTTCAGCTGTAAGTCCACTGCTATTTATACTGGTGACAGACTTCTTTAGCAAACGGGTCAGAGGGGACAGGTCAACAAAGTTGGTGTATGTCAATATTGTGGCATTATAAAAGAGAAATGCAGTAAAGGAAGAAGAAGGATATGCAAAATTGAAGGTACATTGGCTGAAATTCAAGTGCAGATAAGACAGTTTTAATGGCAACAAATGGGGGAAGTCAGAAGAAGCTGAGATTTGAGACAAAGTAAAATAGCAGAACAGGTTAACAGCTTCAAGTACCTGGATGGGGTGGTTGAAGAGAAGGGAAGTCTAAATGAGGCGGTCAAAGCTAGAACCAGAGGGCTGCAGCCAACTGGCACAGAGTATCAGGGGTAGTTGTGCAAGATGAATGCCAAAGAAGCTGAAAAGTAAAGTGTACAAAGCAGTGGTGTGACTAGTACTACTGTGTGGTACAAAAACCTGGGCAGTGACTGCAGAGCAGTTGAAGAAGCTAGAGGTGATGGAGATGAAGTGCCTGTGACAAGTGTTAGGATGCACATTTTGGGACAGACGAAGGAATGAGGACGTCACAGCAGAGATTCAAATGGCTCCAATTGCAGAGAAGGTCAAAACCAGATTACAGTGGTTCAGGCACATGTGCAAGAAAACAGAAGACAATCTGGTGAAGATGATTTGGGACAGACAGGAAAAAGGCAAGAAGAAATGAGGGCATCCAGCAAAGAGATGGACTGTATGCAAGGAGACCTGGAACAGTCAGGCATGACTGTTGAGGAAGGTAAGACCATGGCATTGAATCAAGAAGAAATAGCAACAGCTGATGCAGCATCCCTATCATGTGTACAACATGGGGAAAAAGGGGGTGCTGGTGATGATGATGAATTAATTTAGAAGTTCTCAAACAGCGACTGCTTCAGAACATAAGAGCAATGCTAAGCAAGGATCGTGAATACAGTAACAGGTCTAGCCATATACACCTTTAAAAGTTCATGCCTCCTCTTTCAAGCATCAGCAGTGGTCATCTTCCAAATCAAGCAGGACCGCACATGGTAATTGTGGAACCCTTTTAGAAGTTTGTGTTTACTCATCCAGTCATCTGATCAAAAGAAACCTTAAAGGTAGCCAAAGTAGTTGTTTGTCTGAACTGCTTTGGTAACTTATTCATTGGGATTAGAATATATTGATTTTGGAATCTATCATTCCAGCAGGTCTTGTTTATTTTTTTAGTATAGATTTACATGCTTAGTGTGGGTGTTTGTAAAGCAACTGGTTTTGTAATGAAATGAGAGGTCAAACAGGTTGGGTCTTTCATGGCTTAAAAAGGCATGGATCACTTTGGAGCAGTTTGAAGTCTACTGAGTAAAATGAAATTCGTGTTAATCTAGCATAGTAGTGGAAGGATTTTAAGCCTTTGATTTTTTTTCTTTGGGGCCTTTCCAGTTGAATAATATGCCTTGAATTGTTACATAACAAAGGGGAAATTGCATTCAGTGGTGGGGGTCATAAAGGAAGAGTACAGCAGTAGGGCAACTTCTTTGAATCTTGAAGATATACATTTGGAAGTTACTGCGGCAAAGAGAAGGATGGTGGTGGAAACATGATGAACAAATGAGAGAAGTTGTCCACATAAGTACCCAGAGGTCTTGTTTTTTTTTTTATGCAGCAGTGAAGGCATCTGATTTTAGTGTTTTTATCAGTAACCTTACTTAATAATTCTATTTACTTGGCAGATACTGAAAGGCAATAGAACATAAGATAAATATCTGTTCTTTACAATCACTGGAATTACGGAACAGCACACTGAAGGGCCAAGCAAACTAAATACTTTCTTTGCCTCATTACATTTACAGGTGGAGATGTATTAACTGTGAATGGGGGGGGGGGGGCTGAGAATTAGTAATCAAATTAGAAACGTGTCATCTTTCTAGTCTTTTCTCGCTTTGTTCATTTGCACAATTTAATTTTCCTCCTCTGCAAAAATCAAATGACAATGCTGCCCTTAAGCGTCACAGTCAGAGTTCAAAATTAAGACCACCCACTTAAGTTGTATGAAGTGTGAGGAAACTCAGAGAGCCAGACATGAACAGCAGAGCACTAGTTCTGGAAAATATTGTAGGTTGGTCATTATGCAGTGTTAATATTTTTTTTTTTGCTATCTCTGCATTAAATAGAGTTTTGATTATGTTGCACACAGAAAAATATAGAATAGTACTTTTCTTGCGTTCTTTTTCAGTTTTCTGTACAGCACCAAGTAGATGTTGCATTTTCTGCATGTGCTTAGTGGAAATTTTGTCTAAGTAAGCAAAAATAGCTTGCACAGAATTAATTAAACTAGGTCCAAGCCCTCGTTGCGTTCTGGTTGGGAGCCAGATGAATGAGGAGCAGATGAAGACCACACCTGCTTGTGGGTTTGGAGCAGCCTAAGGGCAAGGGTAGAACACAGGCACACACTGAATGTGTTTGACAGAGTGCCAGCTTCTAAGACTTGGTGTCATGGAAATTATTTCACCTTAGGTCATTCGGTCAACAAAAACATCTCATAATGTGTTCCCAAGTGCCAGCTTTTCTATGTCTTTGTGTCTGTAAACAAACGAGGGACAGGCGTTCATATACTGCAAAGTCAAAACAATTTTTCTTTTCTAGTATTTTGACAGGAGCTTCACTATTTCAGTATTATGTTTGTATGTTTCTTAACCAACACTACCCCACCTCTTTTTTTTCTTTACTCCCTTTTCATACATAAACGAACACACCCCATGTTAAGAACAGGGATTAATATATGTGCTTCCTCATAAATCTTTATTCTATGCCCTAGGCTGTGTTTTTTTTAATAATTCTGTTGAGCTTTTCATTTTAAGGTAAGCTGTAAATGATGCAACAGATTGGTTTAGACAGTGGTCTGCTTCTTCCTTTTTGCTGAAGATAGTAGCTTACTTTTTAAAACAATAACAAACTAATTTCAGAATGGTCTTGCCATAGGCAGAAGTACAAACTTCTTTTAAAAGGGATCTTAAATGTTTAACTTACTCATAAAAGTTGAGAGAGGATGCTGTATGCAGAATGAAGTCATTCTGTTCTCTAATTTCAGTGAATAAATTGCCAGTAACTGCATTGGTTTTAATTATGCCCTATATATTGTAATGATCACTCACTGCTTTCCTTACAAGGCTGATGGTGTACATTGTACATCAAAGAATTTTAAGAAACACACTGACAGTTGTGTGGTTTAATGAATATTAGAGTTATTTAAATATCACAGCAAGAGTTATGAAATGTTATCATATAGGTTTGGGGTGGGGGTAGCAAACTTTAAACGGTGTGCTTAATGTATATTTGTCTTCAGACAGACTATGGGATGGATTCAGGAATGCCTACACTAAGTGTACATGATCCCTACCACATTTTTTGTGTTGTCTATTCACTCAAAAAGTTTACACTAAGTAATTAGTCTACACTTTATGGTAATTTTTATGAATCCCCCTTGACAGCAAGAGGTTTCTTGATTCGATTCTCAGCTAAGGTTCCTTCTGTGTGGGGTCTGCATGTCCTCCCTGTGTTCATGTGGGTTTCCTTTGGGTGCTCCGTTTTCCTCCCACATTTCAAAGACTTGCAGTAGGTGGATTGGACACTCTAAATTGGCCACAGAAATGAGTGTGTGTGAGAGAGTGTGTGTGGTGTGGAAGAATTACCCTTCCAGGGCTAGCCATCTGGTGGTGTAAACCTTGGCTCTAGATGATTGTCACTGTTAAAGTGACACCACGACCCCATGTGTACACATGGGAAAAGGGGTTGTGGTTGGATGAATGAATGGAAGGATGGGTGGAATTAAGGCTGCGAGAAAATCAGAAGGAAAACTAAAATTAGAAGGAAGAAGGTGGGAGCTATGTTTGTCCTGTCTGTTCACTTGAGTTGTGTACGCTTAGTGTAGGAGCTCATGCATCTGGCCTTACGCATCTGTTTGGGGAAATACTGTGATCATCATCTAATGAAATGTAAATGAAGCACTACTGTGCATTGCTATCCCTGTACTATTTTTGTAGTATGTTTCTCCACCTTCATTTAGCTTAATTACGCATGCCTTATACTGTTTGTTTACACTATCTTGTCCTGTCTTCTATACTTTTATGGTACATTATAAGTCTCAGTGTAATCAGAATTGGTGAACATGCAGTATATTTAAAGAAAAAATGATCCGAGATTCTGCAAGCTTGGCTACAGGACCTCAGCTATGGCATTTAAATTATGAGAATCTCCTTCTGTTCCCAGTGCATAACCAGTTCAAGTGGGGAAATAATTTAGACATGCAGTATACTGAGATCCACTGCCATCTGTTAATAAAAAGGACTGGTTGTATACAATGTATTATGGAAATATTACACTGTGTAACTTTGTGTATTGCCCAAAGGGTTTTATACTATTCTTTCTAGAAAAATATATTTTGACTTTATATGAAGGCCTTCAAAGGTGTTGCATCTACTATTGCTGTGGAAGTGTGTTTCATGATTAACTGGATTTTTAGAGTTTAGAGGACTAATTATGGCAGAATTATGTAGGTAGTAGGTGCGTGTGTCCCTCCTCTACTTTATTTCCCCTTTCCTGTTTTTTACTCATATTGATACGCCACACTCAAAATGCTTCTTGCCTACTGTAGTCTACTCCTTTTTCCTCCTTTCTACTATCTTGCTGTCTGTTTTCTCTTTCCCTCCTTTCTCTTTCCAAATCCACTTATTCCAACTCCTCCAGACCAAGACCGTTTTCTCTTTACCTACTGTGCACACAATGCATCTGGCTGAGAATTCCTCTACTTCTCCTGCCTGTGTTCTGTACTTCAGTGCCATTACTGTCTCTGTTGTCCTCTGATACTGCTGTACAACTGTAGATGAATGTGAGTTTTTTTTAATTTCTTCTACAGTGAATTTGCTTTGTATATGTAATTGTGAAAAAGTATTGCTGTAGTTGCAAAACTAAGTATCTCCTGCCTTTGCTACTATTCATTAATAGGTTTACTCTGAATTATGCTATCTTACTAGAAAAATTATTGCAACATTTTTCTCATTTTTGTACTTTGCCTTTTTCATATTGATCAGTGGAGCTTTTCTCCCTGGGACACCACTGAAAAAGGATTTGTTTTTGCTGACACAGTTAGACTATCCCAGTAAACAAATAAGTAATTCTGCATACACTCCTAGGTTTGCACATCCATGGTGGTTGTTTATGTTGATACGTTTTGTTAATTTGTTTTGCATGCTAAGGTATAGCTTCATTAAGTGAACCATTCCTCAGCAAGATGATTTGGTCAGCAGTGTTCTTGAGAGTTGGGATGATTAAGCTAGTGGATGGTGGTGTCCTTGGAGACTGGACATTGTAATAAATGGAACATGTTGCTCTCTCTAAACTGTTTTATGTGTTCATGAGTGACTTTCTGATTTGCTTTGATGTCTTTTACTTGGACTTGCATTCCATTTTATTTTACAGAATGTCTGTTTTCTGATGATTCTGGTTGTTTGAGATGAGACTTCATTAAGTACAACAAGAAAAGCTGTCCGTCTCACCATATTAAAATTTGGTATCTAATCAATATCATTAGTTCAGGATTTTAATACAGTGACATGCACAAATATTTATTTGCTAGGTTACTTCCTGTAAGTGTTAATCATTTTGTAGTGCTGATAGTAGTTGTTATAGTAGTGGACAAGACTGCAACGTGTTCGTTATTGCTGATGATGTGCAACTCATCAGTCTTTGTTTGTCATAGGAAACCTTTGCTGGTACTTTTTTCGATACAGTGCTGATAATGGAGCTAGTTTATATACATTATACACACAAAACACACACACACATTTGGGGGGAGCATGCCACCTGCTATGTGTATATATATATAGATATATATATAGATAGATATAGATATAGATAGATATAGATATAGATATAGATATATATATATATATATATATATATATATATATATATATATATATATAGATATAGATATATATATGTGTGTGTATATATGGATTCGCTTCAGAAGCTCGAATTTACAAAATCTCGAACTGCAAATAACCGAAACCAAAAGATCGAGTTTCGTAAACTCGAACTTCTGAAGCGAAACCAAAAAAAAAAAAGACAAACTTTGCTGTGCCCCCCACACCCCCCTACTTAAATATACCAACTCCAAGATCGCGCTACAGTGGGGAAATGGGAAATCTCCCGTCTTGCGCTGTATGTGGAAGCGCAAAACGGGAGATTTCTCATTTCCTGTCAACACCCCAAAAAAAATAAAACATTACGTACACACAGAGCGTACAAGAATCCTTGCCTCTGTGTACATGCAGTGTATTAAAGTAAGTAAACTCTTAATCTGAAGTAGGCAGACTTCATTTGTCTGCAACCTGTGGGTATCGGATCCGACCTCGGATCCGAGCCGGCATTTCAAAAGCTTAGGCTCCGAGCTCCTAGCTCCTCCCTCTTACCCATAACCCCTTGCCAAGCCCTGACTGACCTCAGATTTCGTTTGCCGCTTTCAAGTTGCGACGGATTCCAGAGCTCCTAGTACAGATAAGCTGTTTTTGACAGGAAAATTTTCAAAAACCTTAACTTTTTTAATTTTATTAGTTAGAAGTGATTGTGTTAGGCTTTCCTCTCTCTTTATTTTAAACTTTTCTCGGGTTTTGCGTAGTTTGTGTGTGTGTGTTTGTTTGAGGCCTGTTAGGGCTTAAAATGTCTGAAGCCCATAAGGCTGTATTCTCTAAATGTACCGAGTGTGGTCATAAGCTGTCCCCAGCGGATGGCCACACTCAGTTTGTCATCTTGGGGTTGAACACCTGTCATCTGGTTGTACCATTTGTGCAGGGTTCAACCCCGAGCTTTGAGGGAGCGGAGGTCGAAGCTGGTGCTGGCGGGACTTCTCCCTCCAGATACCGCTTCGGCTTCTGCCCCTTCTACTCAGCAAGCAGTTGCTGTGGGCTCTCCTCCTCCGGCTGGGACTCAACCTCCCTCTAAAATGCCGGAGGAGAGAGAGTCTTCTAGGGAGAGAGAGAAGAAGGAGAGGCACAGGGAGAGGCACCACAAACGGAGAGCCGAAACCTCCAGTTCGGCTCCTCCATCTAAGCGGGCCTCCCCTGTGCCTTCTAGCTTTCCTCCTCCTCGGCTCCACTCCCCTCGGTTCTCTCCTGGACCCGAGGAGGAGGAGGCTAGCCCTTCAGCGAGGTCCCCAAGGCGGCTCTCTAGGTCCGCTTCCGTGGCCTCCACCAGATCCACATTCTCTATGAGTGAAGCAGATATGGACCGGATGATGAGGAAATTCATCCAGGCCCAAATGCAAATGGGAGTGCTCCTAGCCCCCCCCCATCCGGGAGGGGCTTGACCCTTTTCGCCCCTTGGCTCCTTCTCCGACCCATACCATGGGTTCGGAGCTGTCGGCGCCGGGCAGAGTTGGATCCGGGGGTGGGTCGGATCCGATAGGTCGGCGCACCTCGGATCCGTCCCATCCCTTGAGTGCTTGGTGCCGGACCCGACCTCTCGAGCCGAGGACCGAGCCTCGGGTCGAGGGAGCTGGTGTATCTTCAGCTCCGTCTAGGTCGGAGCACACCGGTCTCGGATCCGACGGTCTCGGCTCCGGCTCCGATCCGTCGTCGGATCCGAGTGGGGGTCGGCTCTCGGGGTTTAGAAGCTGGCTCCCCTCGGCCTTCGACGTAGTGGAAAGGGCACTGTTGAGGACTACGGACCCCGGTCCCTGCCACGGCTCCATCCCGCACTCCCTTGCAGTTGGGCCAGGCCCCACCAGCCGGTCCCAGGGACAGCCCGCCTCGATGTCCCAAGTAGTTCCCTTGGAACATCCAGCTGCGGAAGAGTACTCCTCGGACAGCCCCGAAGAAGTACCTCGGGCGTAAGTGCAAAAGGAGGCACATGGACTCCCGAGTCCGTTACCAAGACACAGACTTGGATGAAGGGGAGGGCTCCCCAAGGTCACCCCCTGAAGACGTCTCATTTGGAGACATTATGGAAATGTTGAGGATCAGGGGGGGTGGTCTGCCCCCAAGGCCTCCTCAGACGAGTCTGTGTTCTTGGAGGCATTCGAGGTGGGCCCATCTACCTCTTGGGTGTCCCCTCCTGCCGACCCTCTGGTGGACCTTATATCCATCAGAGCGTGGAAGGATCCGGACACCTTTGAGCCTGTACCTAAGCATCCCGACCGTATCCTTTCCCCTCCGTCGGACCGCACTCACTGGAGCAAAGGACCCCAGTAGATGCCATGATGATGGCTGCAGCCACTAAGAGGGAGTTGGCCCAGGAGAGTCCCTCTATGCATCCTCCAGGCAAGGAGTCCCGCTCGATGGATCGCATTGGGAAGCGAGTTTTCAGTTCAGCAACCTTCTCTTTGAGAGCGCTGAACTACATGGCACACGTCATCAGGATGCAGCGGGATCTGATTAAAGAATACGCTGCATCTCCCCCAGAGTCCATGTCGAGGATAAACAGGTATACTCCACCCGAATGGCCACTCTCAGATCAGTTTCGAATACATCTATGCGGCTGCTTTCTCACGCTACTGAGGGAGCCGCTAGAGCCAGCGGAGCAGGCCTAGTCATGAGGCGACAGGCCTGGCTCCGCCACTGTGATTTTGCAGAGCCCTTCAAGGCGACCTTCGCGAATGCCCCCTTCGATGGTTCTGCCTTGTTTGGCAAAACTGTTCGCGAAACATTAGTCCAGAGCGAGAAGGATGGGAAGACGCTGTCTGCCGTCGGAGTCCGCTTCTCAGCTCCCCAGAGGTCCTTCTCGAAGAACCAAAAGGGACAGAAGAAGATGTGGTTCCGGAAATCGCAGCAGTCCCAACCTGCTCCGGATAACCAGTCCTTCCGTGGCAGAGGAGGACGGGGAGGTCGCCGTCCTAGAGGCAGGGGGGCTCCTAGCAACTTTGGGTCCAGAGAACCTTTCTCTGATAGGCCCACGCAGCAGCCCTGAAGGGTTGCCCGGCTGTCCGTCTCTGGAGGCAGTCGGGGGGCATTTTTCGAGGCACCTGACTTCTTGGGAGTCCATCACAACAGACCGTTGGGTGCTTCGTGTGATATCCAGAGGTTATACAATTCCCCTGTACAAGGTTCCCAGATCTCACAGCCTCCCAGATGTTCCACCCGACCAAAGGGAGGCAGCAGCTATCGAAATCGGACAGCTGTTAGAAAAAAGAGCTATCCAGTGCGTCCCCCCAGATCAAACCGGGTCAGGGTTTTACTCCAGGTTATTTTTGGTGCCAAAGAAAACGGGGGACTTAAGACCGATCTTAGATCTTTCCCTGCTGAACCTGTCAGTAACCAAGCAAAAGTTCCGGATGGTCACCCTTCAATCTATACTCCCCCAATTGAGGGAGAATGACTGGATGTGCTCCATCGACCTCAAGGACGCGTACTACCACATCCGCATGGACAAACGGTCCAGGAGGTTTCTTCGCTTCCGGCTGGGAGCCAGTCATTATCAGTTCAGGGCCCTTCCCTTTGGTCTCACCTCAGCCCCCAGGGTGTTCACCAAGGTCTTAGCTGTTGTAGCGGCCCACCTGAGGCTCCAGGGATTACAGGTCTTTCCGTACCTGGACGACTGGCTCCTGACGGCATCATCAAGGCATCTTCTGTGCTCAGCCAGGGACTACTTTCTTCGACTAGCCCCAAGGTTGGGCATCACTGTCAACTGGAAGAAATCTTTGCTGCACCCCACACAAGTTATAGATTTCATAGGAGGAAGGCTAAACACCAGGTCAATGCGAGCCTTCCTCACTCCAGACAGAATTGCCAACCTGAAGTGTCATGTAGCAGCGGTCCTGCAACCATTTCCGACTGCAGCTTCGGTCCTGAGGGCCCTAGGTTTGATGGCGGCAGCTATCCCACTTCTTATTCATGCGCGCCTACGCATGCGGGTTCTTCAATGGACCCTTCAGGTTCAGTGGTCCCCTCTCAGTTCCTCTCTCAACTCTCCGATAGCGGTCAGCAAAGCGTGCAAGGATTCCCTTCTTTGGTGGCTTCTGTCTCCGGAGCCCCTGACAGGGAGACCTTTTTGTGCTGCTTTTCCCCGAGCCACAGTGACCACGGACGCTTCCTGCCTCGGGTGGGGGGGGGCATTCTGCGGGAAAGATTGTCCAAGGCACGTGGAACCCCACAGAGACGTCGTTGCATATAAATGTCCTGGAAATGAGGGCGGTGCTCCTAGCGTTGCAAGCACTTCACCACGTTCTTCCTTCAGGGACTATTGCGATTCAGACAGACAACATGTCGGTAGTCTGGTACATCAACAAACAGGGAGGAACCAGGTCCTATCCCCTTTGTCGAGAGGCCATGAGAGTCTGGGAATGGGCAATTTCCACCAAATGCTTTCTGGTAGCAACGCACATTCTGGGAAAATCCAACATCCTTGCGGACAAACTCAGTCGCACCATTCTTTCACCTCACGAGTGGTATCTCAATCCTCAGGTAGCGAAGAAGATTTTTGCCGTTTGGGGGCAACCCTGTTGCGATCTTTTTGCCTCTCCCTCAAACGCCAAATGCGACAATTTCTTCGCTCTGCTTCCCCCACCAGGGGAATTCCCGAGAGATGCGCTGGTGCATGCTTGTCCTCCCGGTCTCCTTTATGCCTACCCTCCACTACCTCTGATGCAGAGGCTTCTGCAGAAAGCCAACAGTTTGGGGAGCAGAATGATTCTCATTGCCCCGTTCTGGCCTCGTCAACCCTGGTTCCCCTTTGTATGGTCTCACAAAATCAATCCACCCTGGATTCTGGATCCGATTCCGGATCTCATCTCCCACCCTCTGGGAATTTCGGTTCCCAATCTACACACCCTGAAATTGACAGCTTGGCTGCTCCAGTTCCATCCTTGATTAGGACTCCCGGTATCTTGTCACCGGTCAAGGCCATTTTAGTGGCAGCTCATAAACCTTCCACCAGGCAGGTTTATCAGAGCAAATGGAAGAGATTCTCTATTTGGGCGGTTCAGAGAACTTTGGATCCTTTCTCAGCACCTATGTCAGCAGTGCTGGATTTTTTAACAGATCTCTTTCATCAAGGGGCAAGTTCTTCCACGATTAAGGTACAATTGGCAGCCATCTCGCATTATCACATTGGTCATGAGACAGCTCCCCTCATGACGGCTAAATTGTGCAAAACCTTTCTCAAAGGAATTTTTTTATTGAGGCCTCCAGTCAAGGAGATTGTACCACCTTGGGACCTATCCTTAGTTCTGCAAGCCCTTACTGCTCCTCCCTTCGAGCCTGCAGCTTCTACAGACCTAAAGTACCTTTCCTGGAAGACTGCCTTCTTAGTAGCTATCACTTCAGCCAGAAGAGTGTCTGAACTTCAGGCTCTATGCGTCAAGCCGCCTTACCTTTCTTTCTTTCCAGATAGGGTGTGCCTCAGGACCAATCCATCTTTTCTTCCGAAGGTCTCTTCAGAATCTAATATCAACCAGTCAATCAATTTACCTGTGTTTTTTCCCAAGTACTCAAACAAAGGAGAATACAAATTGCATTCTTTGGATGTTCATAGACAATTACAATTTTATATTCACAGAACAGCTGGTCACAGGCATTCAGATCAGCTGTTCGTCTCCTTTGCTAAATTTGCTTTGGGTAAAGCAGTGTCTAAAGTCACACTATCTAGGTGGATTGCTAATTGTATTCTGCAGGCTTATGACACTTCAGGTAGACCTGCTCCTCAGAGGGTTACGGCTCATTCTACTAGGGCAGTCTCCACGTCAGCCGCCTTTAAGTCCCGTGTGTCATTGGATGATATCTGCGCGGCAGCTACTTGGGCCTCGCCTCATACCTTTATTTCTCATTATAAAGTGGATGTTGTTTCCAGAGGAAGAGCATCCTTTGGCTCAGCGGTGCTCCGGAACATCCTTCCATGACGGCCGCCCAAGATTCAGGTAGCTGGGGACTCTGTCCCACAGGTTGCAGACAAATGAAGTCTGCCTACTTCAGATTTAGAAGTTATGTACTCACCATAACGTTCCATCTGAGTAGGTGACTTCATTTGGATGCAACCATCCCCCCCTCCATCCCCCTGACCTTTATAGAGCGAGTATTTATGCTTTTGTTCATGTACTGTAGTCAGTATTATTTAGGCAAACTCAACAGTCAGGGCTTGGCAAGGGGTTATGGGTAAGAGGGAGGAGCTAGGAGCTCGGAGCCTAAGCTTTTGAAATGCCGGCTCGGATCCGAGGTCTGATCCGATACCCACAGGTTGCATCCAAATGAAGTCACCTACTCAGATGGAACGTTATGGTGAGTACATAACTTCTAATTTTTAAACAGTACACATATTCGATTTACTGAATCATATGGTCTTGACCATATGAAATTCGAGATTTCAGTAATTCGATTATGTGAAGTGTTCCCGTATATGGATATATATATATATATATATATATATATATATATATATATGTGTGTGTGTGTGGTACACTCATAAATATAATACACTCATATATAGAGAGAGATTGCACTTGCCCCCTGTAAAAATCATTTACTTTTTGTCTAGGTGAAACTTGCTGCTTACGTTTGCCTGGATGCAGTTCATCATAGAGGAACCACTGAAATCATCTTGTCAAATAAACTGGCCTTCTTTGAAATTATACTTAATATATCTACTTTTGCCAAATATATGTAGATACCTGTTTGGATTGTTGTACGTACAGATGAATGGAATTTCAGGATGTAAAATGCAGATGATCAGCTCGAAGTTTAGCAGTCTGCACTGTTAAGGACTAGGCAGTAGATTCTTATCTGCAGAATAATTATGGGCATCGGTTTAGGAAAACTGTGGAAATGGTCATATTTGGAGAATTTAACGGACAGCACATTTGGAATATGGTGAGAGTGTAGAGGTTTGGAATATGATAGTCTATCACTAAAATGTGGTGAGTTGATGCACTTCTGCATAACTTGATAAGAACATATACATCTTAGAGTATGATATTACTTGCTAGCCTTCTAAGTGATGAATATCAAGCTCTCTACTGTGTGAATATGTTTCTACCTTATAATTACTTGTTCGTATCTCTTTCTCTCTTGAGATAATGCTAACATATAATTAATCAGACACCCATGCAAATTGATTTCTAGTCTATTGTTGTCGTGTACTTTGATGTTAATCATTATTATTCTTTTGCATTTTATTAGCTTAATGGAATGCATCTCCCCAGGCCTCTACTGAAAACAGACATGTATCCAGTTGGACTAGCCCGTTCAACAAATGTAAAATAAATAATAAAATAAATCACACTCATATGCATACCTTTCAACCTCTTAGCACAAGAAATCTGGACAAAACCTTAAATAATGCTGGGAGAAAGGCCCAGAAATAGGGGCAGATTTTAAATATTGCTCTTACAAACTGAGAAAGTTGCCAGAATAACAAAATTTGTTTTAGCATACATTTTTCTGAATGATATGAAGTCTGAAACTCAGTTGTATTTAGTGACTTCAGTCCTCAGTGATTTGCCAGGAAACCACATATTTTATGAGGAAAAGACCAAAAATATGAGGCAAAAATCTGGACATTCTGTGAAATTCTGGACAGTTGAGAGGTATGCTCATGAGTGTGGATGGTGAATATTGCTCATCCTGTTGGTATTTATGGAGATAAGATCATTCTGAAGGTTTTGGAAGTTTGTGATTTCCGAATAGATGAAGTGTTAATTAATTCTATGATAGAAAGTTATGTGGTGTAGAAAGGGAAATTGCCCCCTTAATGCAGTCTTTGCATGGGGCGTAGATTTATATATGGTCCTAAAACAGTGAAATTCTGTTTTCAGTATATGAAATCCTGGAATTGTAGCCATGATTGTAAGTGTAATTTCCAGTTCGTTCCACAATTCTGATAAAATAAGTGCTTCTCTTCCCTTAGACTTCAACTGAGTTCTGCTCCACCCTGAGACTTGAGGAACCTAGGGTGTACATTCAGATTTCTTTGTTGTCTCCAGATTCAAGGGGGTGATAGAGGACTTCACTCTCAAGGAATTGTAGATTTAAGCATATTTCCTAAATAAGCAGACGTGAGCTTAAACAGTGCAAGAAATGTATGAGACAGTTACATTCTCCTTCAGTTTCTGATGCGCTTGTAGTACCATGAAGCCTACAGTCAGTAATGTCTTATTGCAGGTGATGGATTCTCCTGCACAGGAGAATGAACCAGTTGTTTTGATCCACATATTTCTGTATCCATCCTGTCACCTGATATGTCAGTATTGGATTTTGTAAGCCTGGATTCCGAGGTCACCATTGCTGTGATGTGCTCCTACACTACTTGTGGATAATCTGGGTTATGGGGAAGCAAAAAGCCTTTGCTATTCCATGTCTTTCAGCAGGAATGTGATGCCACTCCCTAGCTCTTTCGATCTCCAGGCTATTAAGGTCTTCTTTGTCGTGACCCACATTGCAGTGGCAACCCTTCTGAAGTAATTACTTGCAGACATAAAACTGGTGATGGGTCCCCTTCATATACTGGGAAACTTCTGCATTTCCTCTAATGCTAAATGTTTCAATAGTGATGAGGCTATCAATGCTGACTTTGAGTTTGACAGCTGCAGAATTTTGTTATGTCTGCCATACCTTTTGCTTTTTCTGTTAAGAATCTGTTTCTGTTCCAGCATTGTTCCCTTCGTTGTTGATGCCAGTCTCATATTTTCCAGTCTCAACCAGGGATGACATGATATTTCAAGTCTCAGCATAGAAGTTTGCTTTGACATGGTTTCCAACATTTCAGTTTTTAATCTGCTTCAGGGGTCTAGGTTTACACATCGAACAGTACGTTCATCGAACAACTATTCCTCAACAACATAGCATCAAACTTCCGTTTTACTGAACAGGTGTAACATCCATAAATTATATCATCAAACAATCATAGTTGGCCCACAGAAAGAAAATAGCACATAGTACATATTTGTGTGCATGGTACAGGTAGTGAAATTTGCCCTTTCCCCACTGCAGTGCAATCTCGGTGTTGGTCTATATAATTAGGGGGGGTGATATTTATGATATGCCTGTTCATTAAAATGCGCGTTTGATGCTATGTTGTCCATGAATAGCTGCTCGAGGAATGTACTGTTCAATGAGTAAATATAGACCCCGGCTTCAGCAACTCAGTCCACTCTTATCCAGGTTTCAGCCTTGGTTGCAGCCTATTCTGATCCCCAGCCTCCCAGAAAAGACCAAGAATTCCTGGAGAGCCCACTCTTTCACATTGCTATCTTCCTCATCAGTGCCCCCCTCTAGGTTCTGGAGGAAGAACAATTATAAGACGAAGCATCATAACTCACCTTTGGAGTCCCCCACTCCTGATCTGGATGATGAAGAGGATAACAATGATTCCCCAATATGCGCCATAGATGACCCCACATTTGGGGATATTCTGGAGGTAATGAATCAGAAGAGGGGGGGGGTCCAAACAATGTCCTCCATTGAAAGGAATGTCTAGAAGGACTTTAGATCCACCAAGAAATCTCTGTAGGTGGTTCATCCTGCCTCTGATATAATGTAGATGGCAATTCAAGTTGCCTGTTTTCTCCCTGAAACAATGGATTCTATCACAAAGAAGATCAGCATACTTTTGCATCTTCATGTGACTGCGCTTTTTGATGAGAGACTTCCAAGCTGGGAACATTGCTCTGTGTAGCAGCTCCCACAAAGACTGATAAACCTCAGAGCTCTGCTGTTCATCTAACAGTTGATAGATCATTTGGAAAGCATATTTTTGCATCCTTATCCTTTTCCCTGAGTGTATTTTCTTATCTTCAGAGCATGCTGGTGTTCTCTTGGAACATTGTAAACAAGATGACTTCCATCTTGGAACAGTTGTCTGATAGACCTGAAGAAGAGAAGTCATTGTCCGGATTTGCTACACTCTTAATCATAGCAAGTCACAGCATGCATATGAATTGTAATACAGCTGAACATTCAGTCATTGTGTAAACCACAGTCATTTCTATCTGCCAAAATATCTGTTTCTGCCTCATAGATTTTCCCAAGGAGTTAAAGATGACTTTCATAATGCCTCTTCCCTGTTCCTGAAATTTTGTTTCAAATAAGCAAGCTTATATGGAGAACTTGAAGAATCGGGAGAAGAGTTTGCCAGCAGTCATTGTCAAAATCTCTTATCCTTAATATAACTTCTCCAGAATGCAGAAAATAAGTTGTCAGTTTTGGTTTCATCAAAAATTAAACACCCAAGGTTCTGGTAAGAGTTCAGCTACTTGGATTACATCTGGAGGAGATGCAGTGGCCATGGCCACATTTCTGCATAACCTTTAACAGCAATGTCCCTGAGAAAACTGTAACAAATCTACGGACTTGTTTGATTGCTTATTCTGGAGGCAGTAAGATGTTGCTTGTTCTTCAGTCTTGATGTGTGATTTGTGATCATTTCTGACCTTGGAGAGAAGACCATCAATCTCATGGGGTTGCAAGAGCCCCATTGTCTCAACATCTGTGTCTTCTTCCCCTCACGCCTCTTTATTTCATCCTGTCAGGGAGAAAAGGGAAAGACTGGAGGTGCTTCACCTCTGAAGCAAAAGAGCCACCCAGAACATTCCACCAGAACAGAAAGGACTTGGTTATTAGTCTAAGTAGTTTTTGGTATCAAAAAAGACCAGGGCCATCTGACCCATTTTAGATATATGCCTCTTCTTTGCCTTTGTTCTAAAAGATGATTCAAACAATCCTTCTATGCCTAGCTGATGCAGATTTCTGTTTGGACATTCAGGGCATTTATCTACAGAAATAACCAAAGGATCTTGTTCTTTAGAGTCAGAGTAAGTAATTTCACTTCAGGAAACTCCTGTTAGATCTCACCTCAGTCTCTAGGATGCTGACAAATATATATCCATTGTGGTGGCACACTTGCATCTGCAGAAGATAAGAGATTTCCTACCTTTACAAATGGCTCCCTTCCTGCACCGTTTTAAGATCAACTTTTGCTGGCGATGGAGTGTCTGAGTTCTATTGGCCAATTTGTGGCATCATGCTAAGTGTTCCCATCCCAATTAAACCAGTCGCAGTGCCTAATGCTCATAGGTTCTGAGTTGGATATGCTCAGTTTCAAGGTTAGGCTTCGCATAGGTGCAGTTCAAATTTTAATTGCCGTAGTTGTTGCTGTAATGGTTTCTCCCTTTGTATCTGCTGTTCAATGTCTCAAGTTACTGGAGGTCATGGCAGTGATTACATCCACAGTATGTATTACCAGATATTACATGAGTGTACTTCACTGGACCCTCACAGTTCAGTTGTCATTGACAGAGGACTCAGTAGAGCAATGGAGTCCACTTATCCTGAGCATATAGATGATATCTCTCATGAGAGTTGGACTCCAGCAATCTTTCCTAGGACAGTCCATTCCATCTCCACTTTTCTCATATGACAGTTACTGGAGGCATATTAGTTATTAGGTTTGAGGGTATTGTTGTGTGCAGACAGCACACCACCACAGTGGAGATTAGAGCAGTTCTGCTTTACCTTCAGGAATCCCTACCTCTAGGACTCCTGTCCTTAGATACCAAGTCAGCTGTATGGTACATCAACATACTGGGCGTAACTTGATCTCATCCTCTTTTCCCATGAAGCTATAAGGTTTGAGGATTGTCTTGACAATGAACCAAATTTTAGTACTATCTCATATTCTTGAGGAGTCTAGTCTGCTAGAGATTAGACTGGACAGGTGCTCTTCATGCCATTCAAATGATCCCTTAACTTTTCAGTGGTGAAGAGAAACATCAACAGATGAGGGCGGCCCTGCTAAAACTTATTCACATTCTCACCATCATCAGCTGCAAGTAATTCTCCCTCTTCCTATTGCTAAAGAGGCTGCTGAGGGATGCTGTGGTGCACTCTTGGCCCATGAGAATCCTTTATCTTTCCCCCATTTCTTCTGTTGATAAAGTTCATCTACAGGGTAAAGCTCATTAGCTGCAAAGTCATCCTAATAGCCCCTTATTTTCCCTAGCAGGTCTGGTTAGCCCTTCTGTTATGTCAGTTGTTAAAGGAATCTTTTATATGGGCGATCAAAATGCTGTTGTCATAGCCACTGGGTAGGCCTCAACAAGGCATTCACTCTCTGTGGCCCACAACATGTTTTCTCCATTTCTAGTAGCAGACAATGATTCTTCTTTTCCGTTATCTATTCTTTCTGTAAGACTACTACATGAGAAAAATATGGGGACAAATGGACACATATTTCAGTCTGACCTGTTGACTCATTTTCTGCTCCACTCCTTGCAGAATCAAAGTATCTTGCCAGCATTATGAATTCAGAAATGAGTTTTTATTCTGCCTTGGTCCCCATTTATAATATTCATTGTAATTAGTATGATTCTTTCTTGACTGTATTAAAAGTATCTAAAGCCCTTTTGAAGGTCTTTCACCTTCTGATGCTATTTAATGATCATATTCCTCCTCGGGATTTATATGTTTTGTTGGAAAAGGAAACTTATGTTCCCTTTGAATGAGATACTTTAGAAGAACTCAAGTTTGTTTCTTTAAAGATCTTGATCTTTGAAACCATTATCTTAGTTTTAAAGATTTCTGAGCTTTATTACCGCTGTTGATCTTTCCTGCCTATTTTTTTTTTTTTTTTCGTAAAGACCATGTCTGCTTTTGAAATAAACCTTCCTTTATACCATAGGTGGACTTGGAAATCTACCTCATTCATGCCGTTCATTTGCCTGTCTTGTTCCTAATTATACTAGCCATTGGGAGTATCTCTTGAACTGTATAGACATTCTTAGGCAGCTGAGGTATTATTTGGACTGGGCCAAGTCCGTCCGAAAACATTGTCAATATTTTTTTAGTTCCATATAATCCATGTTATTAGGTCAAAATATTTCAAAAGTCACCATATCAAGCTGGCTTTCTGTCTCTCATCATTTTTTGATGTGTTTGTTATCACAAGCAGCTTCCTTGTTTTCATAAGGCCCATTCTACAAACGTCCTGGTTTCTTTGTTTATTTTCCTCAGTGATGTTTTAATAGAAGATATCACTCTGAGCTCTACTTTGTCTTCATTGAACACTTTTGTGAAGCATTATAAATTGGTCTTAACTTCTATATCCTGTACCTCATCTAAATCTGCTGTGTTGTGGAGATTCTGATGTAGAACCATCCATCAAGAAGAGCTTGGAACACTGTCCTAGAGTTTACTGAGGGTGGACCCATTTCTATCAGATAAAAAAAACTCATGAAAACTTATGCACTTACCATAATGATAGATGTGTATGAATAGATCCATCTTCAGTAATAATCCTAACCTCCTTTCCTCAACATGGTGTGGTTGTCTCTATTCCCTGGCTACCATTTACTTAAGCAAGGCTACCTCAGATCTGGAGAAGAGCTCTACCGTGGTACATAATGGGATGGAAAGGAGTGTAGTAGCCTGGAAAAGACCTGAGTGATGAACCTTCTAATGTCTGCAATCTTAGTCCTAAAGGTTATGGAAGATATCCAATTTCCAGTAAATGTATCATATTTTTGCTATATGTGCTTCATGTTGCTGATGTATATAAAGACCTCACATATTTAGTATAAAGAGCCTTGTGTTTTTAATCTTTCTTATGATTTTAATAAATGTGTTAAGGAATATAATATAGACTCTTTCAGGAATGCACAGTGCAGTTAAACATTACCTTGTAGACTATGGTCAACATTTTAAATTAGATATTGCCAGATGAATTCTAGATGCCAATCCCCCTATGTACTACACTAAACAAGTTTCAAATTTTAATATAATTCTCACAGTCACATATTGCATTTCTAAAATGGTTCCAGCACCTGTACATCAATGAAATACTTAATATTTGCTTTTATTGAGCAAGTATGTGCTGAAATAAGACCACAAAGCTGTAGCAAAATTGCTATTGTAAAGGCAATGACTAGGGCCTATCACCACCTTATGATTCTGCAAATATAACTGCATTCGTAGAAGGGGTTGTCGTTTTGGTTTCATCAAAAATTAAACACCCAAGGTTCTGGTAAGAGTTCAGCTACTTGGATTACATCTGGAGGAGATGCAGTGGCCATGGCCACATTTCTGCATAACCTTTAACAGCAATGTCCCTGAGAAAACTGTAACAAATGTAAACAAATAATATGTTGCCTACAATGAGAAATTGCAGCTGTTTTGAGTAACTGGATAAAAAGTCTTATCTAAATGCATTTGCATAAAGGATTGCCAAGATTAAAAATTCAATAATCCAAAATCCAAGGCAAAAAAAACGGAGATCGCAACCAGAGATCCTAACTATGTCAAGTCCACATTTATTGAAAATTTCCAATAAGTCCTGATGCAAATCAGACTCCTTAACAATGTTGTTTGGGTATTTACTCCAAGTCCTTTTAGGACTTATTGGAAATTTGCAACAAATGTGGACTTGACATAGTTATGATTACTATTAAACAAAAATATATTAACATATAAAGTGAATTTTTGATAGTATTTCACTATCTCTGGTTGTGATTTCCGTTTTTTTCACCTTGGATTTTAGATTATTGGCTTTGGTTGGCGGAAATTCTCCAGTGTTTTTGCTTGCTTGCAAGATTAAAAATTCGTATGTAGTGAGAGTTTAAATAAATACATAAATGTTTCCTGCAGTGAATGGAATTATAAAAACAAATTTCAAACCAGCCCGGCAGTCAGGAATTACACTGTACACTGAGTTCTCTTTGAAACATATACATTAAATTACTCTGCCACTAATTTGATTTAAAAATGCTATTTACTTTTTCAATGAAAAACAAAAAAAAGCAAGAACAGCTAATACTTAGAGGGTGCAGATATAATGTAGAAACAAATATGATGAGCATTAAAACACTTTGACAAATGTACTTGTGCCCTCAAAGAATATTTATTTAATAAAACAGCATGCTTTCAGGCTTGTTGGTCATTTATCAGGTTGAAAGCAACCATTCATATTTGCTTCTATGTATGTTTAACATTCTGATAACTATCTGCCCTCACACTGGCTTATTTTTCTAACTTTAGTTTATTGCCATTGTTGGGGCATGTGTTAGATTGCTCTGTATTTCATGCCTCTTAAGGACAGATCATGGCTGCAATAATTAACTACCTACCTTGGAAGTTAAGGAATATATAAATACCAAATCTTTGTAAAGCTTTATTTACTGCTGAGGGAAATATCCTGCATGTTAAGCTGGATCTGAGTGTCATGTCCTTTGTCGGCTTTCATCTGGGTTTGCCTTCCACTTGTCATCACGGGAATCATGGGAAATACAAGGCTATCAGACCAGAGATCATTTGTGCATTGTCAGTAACCATCCTCATCATATCATACCAACCTGTCCTCTGAGGGCAAGGTGTGTAAAGGGAAATCTGTAGCAGAGCAAAGTGAGGTGATGAATGTATCTCTTCATTTAGTTTTATTTGTTCCCTGATATAGATTAGATCTTTTGTTCTCACATTGGCTGCAGTATTTGACACATTGAGAAAAAGGACTGCTAATATAATATGATCCTAAATGGCACAGAAAGCAAGAAACAGGTCTCCCGTCAAGAAAATATATGACATTAAGTACAAGGAGGAGTGATTCCAGCTTTTCCTGATGGCTACATGGTGATTGAAGGACAGGGGAGCCATCTACGCAGTTGCCCAGATCTCTGGTGTCAGAAACATTGGCGGGTAGGGTGTCATTGATGCAGTACATAGTATCAATTTGTTGTTTTCTGATAATATGATACTTTATTTCTTAACATTTAGTTTGAACCCATTCTCATCCTGGCTTAAATAAGTTAATCCTAGACTGTGGTTCCCTGGAAATAACCTTTTCTTAAGCTTTGCAATGTGGATTTTAACACTAAGCTTGGATTTAAACAATGTGAGTTGCAGTAAAGACAGTAATATAAACATGTATATATAGTTCCAGTGACTTGCCATAGTGTTTATCTGATACGCTTTGCAGAATATTCTGTTTCTTCCATATAGGTCCACATAATTTGCTAAACTCACTTTCACCAGAGTATAGCATTATGTAAAAGGTAGATGGTATTTAAACATTTGTCTGTTACTGAACAAGACGTGAGGTCCAGCATCCATCTGTGTTTGACATAACCTTTACACTTAACATTTCTAAGGTTATGTCTAATGATCAGCAGCCTACAAAGCAACAAGGATCCCGAAATTTTCTGACATGAAGCATTTGACGTGTGGTAAGAACTGATTTCAAAAATACCCATATCAATATGAATGCAAAATTATTGTTCACATTTAATACAGACTTGCTTGCCAGTGCCACGTAAACATATTAAGATTGGCTTCATTGTATGTTGCAGAAAACAAACAAAAATTACCAAAAATTATAACTCATTCCAGCACTTTATATTACTTACCGAATCTGTCCACCTCAGATGACACATTCAGTTAACAGTACATCTTTCACTTCCTCCCTTTCGTCTATGTCAGGCTGCCTAAGGCAACAGTCACCTGACATAGTCAAAGTCAAGGATAAAGTAATGCCCAATAGCCACAGGACCCGGATATCACAAATCTGGTAAAGACAACTTCAAGTAGTCGAATAACTTTATTATTTAAGATTTTGTACTCTGAAGAAGCTCGGTATTGACCGAGCAAAAGCGCTTGGTTTTATGCATTTTTATTCACTTTTTATGTGAAATAAAGTTATTCGACTACTTGGAAGTTGTTTTTACCAAATTTGTGATATCCGGGTCCTGTGGCTATTGGGCATTACTTTAATTCTTGGTTCGTCAACTTTATTGTTCAAAGTCAAGGATAAGTTTTTTAACATGACTGCTTCCTCTAGTTGTCCAGCCAAGCCTCATAAAGATGAATAGTCATTCATACAATGAAAAATGCTAATGTTGGTGGATGGGTGGGATTACTCTGCTTCTTCTGGACAACCATTTTCAGTTTGCTTTGTCTTCTAATGTAGAGTAAGGATGATTATGCTTCAGTCATGTTAATTTTGGTATGCTACTTGCCATAATCACTGTTCATCTGTAGTTAGGAGGGCAGTCACACACACGTCTTAAAGGTAAGCAGGACGGCCATCAGGATTAGTAGTGATGGCATACATTTAACTGGGACCATCATGCTAACATGGTGAGTCTTCACAGTTTACATTTCTGGATGCTACCTGTGGGCAGTTTGATTTCATAATTGTTATTAAATGGTTTGCATATTTCCTCCATAAACTGTATTGAATTTTTAAGGTATATTTCCCATATGTACCCAATGCTATAATGCCCACTTGCCATTGGCCACTTTTATAAACTGTGGTCATTACTTGCTGATCAAAGTTTTTTTTTTCAAAGTCTTAACTTTACTGTAGTTAGAAGTGTTCATCTAATTCTATTAAATCCCTTTAGGGGAATACTTTCTTGTTTAAGAATGGCATCTAGAACTCATTGCTCCACCACTGGCTATATTGCATTTGTATTGTATTTTCTGTTTGTGTTGTAGCAATTGTCATTGCTCTCTCACTGGTTATATTGCATTTGTATTGTATTTTCTGTTTGTGTTGGTTATACATTTGTATTGTATTTTCTGTTTGTGTTGGTTATATTGCATTTGTATTGTATTTTCTGTTTGTGTTGTAGTAATTGTCATTGCTCTCCTACTGGTTATATTGCATTTTTATTGTATTTTCTGTTTGTGTTGTAGTAATTATCATTGCTCTCACACTGATTATATTTTATTTCTATTGTATTTTCTGTTTGTGATGTAGTAATTGTCATTGCTCTTCCACTGGTTATATCGCATTTGTATTGTATTTTCTGTTTGTGATGTAGTAATTGTCATTGCTCTCCCACTGGTTATATTGCATTTGTATTATATTTTCTGTTTGAGATGCAGCAATTGTACCCTGTTGTAATGTTCATTACAACCTAGGCTGAGTCTGCACTTGGTCATGCTTGATTAGTGCTCCAACCTGGTAAACAAATTAAGTAAACTAAACGAGTAAATAAATTAAAACATTGGTATAGCATTAGTGGCTGTGTGCATTGTATTTTGAGAAACAAAAATGAGATTACATGCCTCTTGCTGTAGTTCACTGACCGTTTATGTATGTGCTTGGGTGTAGGCATAACATTTTAATTACATGTTGCTTTATGAGTTCACAATTAATCCAATAGTGGAAAAGGATAAAATGTAAGAGCCTTTCTCTTACTTAATGCCAGGCTGTCCATTACAAAGTCATACCAACTTCCATCTTTCCAGTATCATTCTCGCCTTCTTGCACATACTCTTCCATCCCTCAGACATAAACTACAGCAAACTAAAAACAAAAGAACACATTTTTCTGCAAGTCACTGTGGGCAGAAAATTCATTGTTTATCTCTGAATAACCTACTTTGGTTAGACTATGAGCATCAATAGCCCTCATTAAACTGAAGTTTGCTTATATGCTTCTGTATTTTTATGGTTGTTATTCCCTGTTCAGTATTGTTGTTTAAATAACTACTTAGTTTTATTTTAGATAATTGGTCAGTAAGCTGGTCGTGGTTTAGTTATTTAATCAAATCCAACTGTTCATGACCTCAAGGACTTTATCGTGCCAGGCCTGTTTATGAAGAATTGCTTCTTTAAATTCTTGCAAATTCATATTCTTTGCTTTTATAATGCTTCCCATGCACCTTGGACCCTGCTGCCTCCATCTTCTTTTGTCCTCAGTCTTTCCCATCAAAAGAAAAAAAAAAAAACATTTAATGACATTCTTATGTTGTTATCAGTAAATCTTGGAATCATCTTCCCTATCAACTCTGGTACATCTCTGAAAAAAAAACATTGAATTAAATATATCATCAATTATAGTATGACTGTTACTATGGTCTTACCTAAACTGTGACCTGGACATTCTTTTGCCATTTGATACTGCTTTCTTGGTTGTGGTATCAATGAAATCTTGACGTGGAGATTTTGTTCTTGCCAATTGGTCCTGCATTGTTCTTCATATATTCCTCTTTACCCAATCCATTTTTTTCTGATGACCTTTAGGGTTTCTCAGTCATAACAAACTGAGAGATGTTTGACTGACTTACTTGACACAATGACTAAGGTGTTTACTTCAACAAGATGCAGGGTTTTATTCTCACCTTGTGTCACTGTGTGGTTATTGGCTAGACACATAATAGTCTGAAAACTGATTGCTACTATTACATGAGAGTTTGTTGTAATGGTTAATGGCTTTACCTCCCAGGTATAAAGTACAGAGTTTGATTCTGATCTCTGATTATTGGTTAGGCTGTCAGCAGACTAATAGCCTAGTATTTACCTATGCAGGATAGTCAGGAATGATGATATTGAAAAGCCTTCTGTACCCTCTTTTGCCACTAGTGATCACTGTACCACTGATTTGTATGTTCATATTCTTCAGCATGGATACTGTGATGTTCACAACTGAAAATAAGTTTATTCAACTTGGCTCCCAGCAGCGTCATGGTCTTAATGAAAGACTAACTGATTGCTGCCCTCCTTTACTCTACAAGTCTTTACTTTTCCATGCCCTCCCTTTACTTTAGTTTTTGTTTTATTTTAAATAAGCTTATTCCCTTTGATCATCCATTATCACCTTTGCTTTCTGTTTGGTGTATTAAATAATCTGTTTGCTGGAATTTTCAGTCTGCTTTGTTCTCTCCCGCCGTCTCTTTTCCTTGATCCTCTTCATTCTTTGTATATCTCTTATTTTTCCTCAGCTTCTCTACAAACTTACTTTTGCACTTTCAGATGTTAAGGAAGACTTCCAGTTAAAGCGCCATTTTAAACTACTACTATCTACAGTCTGTGTATCAATAATGCATTTTAATTTTGTTTGAGGCCACTCACTGAGCAACACCTATTTTTTTAGTTGTCACCATTCTCTACTTCAGCATTCTAAAGCTAACCTGAGTTATTAAATTCAGTAGTTACTGATTCTCTTCCTACTAATAATTTCCCTGCAGGTTATCCCGCTGTTTTATGTTTTCTGCAGATTGCGTTATCCTGGCAGTTTACTTTGCAGTGCATGTGCTTGAAACATTATGGCTATAATAGTTATTTAATTTTTCATCCTTATCCAGCTGTTTATCTGTCATGTCTTATTGCTTTGTACACATCTTTGGTGTGCATAGCAAACTGCCCAGTTCACAGAGTATGTGCTCATAATATAGTGCAACATATCCTGGGGTGAAATCTTACTAACAGATTAGTTTAGGTCACTATATAATAGATAGCTCATCCAGTTTATTCAGTCTCACACACGTTTATTGAAGTGAATTCTTCTGTACATATGTTGTTTTACATTATTTGTATTGTTTTATATTTTATCTTAATTTTGTGTTTAGTTTCTCAGTGCTGACATATTTCTAGTGGAGCATTTCTCATTGGGATGTAAAACTTCCCAAACAGGCAAAAAATACATAATTGATAGTCATGCTAAAGTTTCCTGAATTCTTTTGACCAGAACTGTGAACAGTTTTGTTTGGGACTCAGCACTAATAACAGTATGCTTAAACACTGATATTCTTTCAACCATTGTGGAGTCTGTCCAGATAAACTATGACCACTGAGTGCATAGTACTAGAATTAGAAACAATATGCCAATTGTGTGCGGCCCAGGATTATCCTAAACATGTAGATAGGGTTCAAATGGAAATTCTTGAAGGCAGAGCATATTTAACCATTTAGCATTCAGCAAAGTTTTTGATTGTGTCATCAATTAATATCCTTGATGGACCACCATGCAAAACTGTGGAAAAAGCACTTAATTGTAGGTGTCTTCAGGTGTCCCTCATGTATTGCATTTAATGAAAGTCTATTCTGATTGCTAATATCATATGTTCAAAGAGTTAAGAGTATGGGAAATGCTGGAAAAGGTATTGACTGAAAGCAAGGAATCTCCCTTCGCCAGAAGTTTAGTTACATTGAAGTTGATTATATTAAGTAAGGAGTACAGAAGACAAAATCTGTGGCATGGAGGAAGGGGGAGGTTTGCTCCTATGGGGGAAAATGGTATGCAGATATATTTATTTATTTTTTTTAACTCTATAAGAATTCAAAAAATTATCCTACAAAGTAGCATACAACAACTTCTTGTAACACTTTTGACCACAGTGTTCTACAGTAATTACAACTCTGGGGCAACATAGTAAGATTTCTTGATGTACTGGCACCTTAAATTGCATTATTACAATGTCAGGATATAACAAGTCATTGCCTTTATGGTATTCTTTTATAACTAAATCACACATGTAATGTAATAAATAGTCCCTGGGATACATGTCTTTTCACCAGGTCCTATTTATATCACAGGCAAGGTTTAGGTCTTTAGAATGGGTAATTCTGGTACTGTTTGTTTCGTGGATATGATGGAGGCCCATCAGAGTGGGGTCTGACAATGTCCTGTATGCCAGGCATATATCTCCCCTCAAAAGCCTGTAGAAGACAGAATACAGGGATAGGGTCATGACTCAGTCTGCATAGGTCATTTTACTTATGCCCTGTATTCTTTTAGTGAGGAAACTCTGTGGATGTTCCAATTGTTGGATATGCCTGGTTAAGTACTTACCAAAGGGGGCATTGTAGTCAGTGTTAGGTCTGATGAATGCCGAATACAGTGGAACTACATAGAATGATTTCCTAACTGCTATAGACACATGATGGTCAAAGGCTAGATTACTGTCTGTGTGCGTTCCTAAGCCCGTGACTACTGAGTCAACTCTAAGGGGTGTGTTAACAATATGATGGTTACCAGGGGTGAATGACCTCCTGAAGGATACTATTATGCATTTCTTGGCATTTAGTTTTAGTCCATGGCTCTGACACCATGTCAGCCCTTCTGGAGAGCACTTGTGTCAGTGTGAGACTCAATGACAGCTCGTAATTTGCAATTATCTCCAAATTTAGACAGCCAGAGACCATTGATATTGGCCTTGACTTCAGAGAAGTAAATGCCAAAAAGGAGCAGCCTAAGGACAGATCCCTGAGGGACTCCAGTTGTGACTGGCTTCTTTGTAGAGGTGGACTCCCCAGTTTTAGCTTTCTGGGTCCTATCTGTGAGTCAGTTGGCTATCCACTGGGTTACATATGGGTTTTTACCTAACTTCCTGAGATTGCCAACAATGCCCAAGTGTGGTATTGTGTCAAATGCTTTGGCCAGGTCAAGGTAGGCAATAGAACCATTTTGCCCTCATCTAGTGTTTTTGTGACCTTCTCAAAGAAGTTCACCAGGTTGAGTAGGCATGGCATGTCCTTGGTGAAATCAGACTGGGTTGGATCCAGTGTCTAGAGGTTTTACTCTATCATTCTTGATCATTTCCATGATACTTCTTTCCATGGCTTTCATATAATACTGGTGAGACTTATGGGTCTGTAGATGGCCCACCTTTGTGTAGAGGGATGACTGTTGCTGTTCTCCATTCATGAGATACAAAGCCTATTTGGAGGCTACAGTTGAATAGCAAATGTTATGTTGTCCATCTCGCCTTCGTTCTTGCTGTTTCGGTTCGGAGCTGATCCTCGGCTCCTACTCGGCCATCTTCTATAGCTCGAGAGCTGTTTACTGGCTCGAGGCTACCCCTTATCCCAGCATGCCCAGCGTCAGCTACCCAGATCTCGTTTGCCACTTCAACTGCGAGGTTGCTTTGTTACTGGCTCAGGCTTAGTATAGCTTTTTCTATTAATATATTGTTGTTTATTCTTGAAATTTTGTCAAGTATTTGTCAATTTTTGTCTAGATATATTCCTTTATCCCTTATCGCTTTCTTGTGTATTTTAGCTTTGTTGGCCGTCGCTCCATAACTCGCAGGCCTTGTGTTTCCTTTGAACTCGTTTAAACTAGAGAGTCCCCCCCCCCCTTAAGATAGCTGTTTAAATTAGAGGCTTTCCTTTCTGTTCCTTAACTGTAAAAAAAAAAAAAAAAAAGTCTATTTGTTTCTTGTTTTTTGTAGTATAGCTTTTTATTATTGTTGTGGTTGTTGTTACTATAATGTCTAAAGATACCAAGGTATCTGGCTTCAAAAAGTGTGACTCATGCTGTCAGAAAATGTCTCTGATAGATGAGCACACTAGTTGTGTATATTGTTTGGGCGCTATTCACCTGCAGGACTCCTGTTCTATATGTCACACTTTTAGTCCAAGGGTCCTGCAGGAGCACAAAAACAAATTAATCCTTCAGGGATTTTTGAAGCCTCAGGATTCTCTGGCTAAAAGTACTCAGCTAGCGAAACCCCCTAAGTCTGTCAAGCCGTCGGCTCCACCTTCGGAGCCGATTCCTTTACTTAACCAACCAAGAATGTTGGTGCCGGCTGGCACCGACAAGACAACTTCTCCGTCTCCTCCATCTGCTATTTCGGAGCTGTCTCGGAGCCATAAGAGACTGAGGTCTCCGTCCTTGGAGTCCAACCACTCGGCACCTCAGTCAACTTTGTTACAGAGTGAACGTAGCCATCATTCTTCCCGCTCCTCTCGATTCTCTAGATTATCAGATCATGATGTGGAGAGTGTAGTAAGTAGGTTGCTTAAGTCACAGGCACTGGCAGAATTTCTCTCTAGCCCACCTCAGCAGGTATCTGCTCTAACCGCCTCTATTTCTGTTCCTCCTCCAACTACATTTAGCTCAGAGCCTGAGACCATGGATCCGCAGGTAGTAGAATCGTCGACACCGATCATCATCTCTCCTTCAGTTGCGACGTCGGCTCCAATTACCTCGGTTATACCTTCTATCGAGGGATCTGGGTGCCGAGACTCTCTCGTCGGCTCCGAGGGGGGGGAGTGGCATCGGACCCTTGTCTGACCCTGTTCTCCCCCTCGGAGCTTCGGCGCAGGTGAGCTCAGCTCCATCATCAGCCTTGGAGCCATCACCCTCGATGCAGAGAAAGACTCCTGTTTCTTTGAAGCCGGAGCTTTCTCTGCCTAGAGGTCGGGACGCCTTCGAGGTCATGCAGAGTGTGCTGTCCCCCAAAACAGCTCTACTGCCAGCTCCATCGGCTCCTCCCCCGTGGTGTCTGTTCCAACCTCTACTCCTCCTCCAGACCCCAAGTGTAGGGAACCTATGCCCCAGGACACCCCATTGGGTGATCCCTCTTCTTCCAAAGCCTCCCATGATTACTCGGAAGAGCCTCCCCGGAAGAAGAAGTGCAAGAGGAAGCACATAGACTCCCCTGAGTCTGTCACTTCAGATACAGACATGGATGAATCTGAAGGGTCCCCAAGTTCCCCCTCTGAAGATGTTTCCTTTTCGGACGTCCTTAAAATGCTTAGACAGAGGAGGGACTGGACTTCCCTAGCCCATACCGAGAATGAGTGTGTATACCTGGACGCATTCGGTTCCCGACCTTCCACCTCCTGAGTATCTCCTCCTTTCGATCCACTCATGTCTGTAGTGGCTCGAAAGGCTTGGTCAGCTCCAGATTCTGTGGAACCCACTCCAAGGAGACCAAACAAATTTATTACAGCCCCCCAGGACAAGCAATTCCTCTCCAAAGGTGTGCCCGTTGATGCCATGTTGGTAGCAGCAACCATCAAGAAAGAGTTAGCAGAAACCTCTTCATCTGTTCATCCTCCGAACAAAGAGTCTCAGACGATGGACAGATACGGAAAGCGAATGTTTGCTTCGGCGTCCTTTTCAATGAGGTCCCTGAACGGTCTATGCCATTTTACATGTCTTCAAAGGGATCTCCTGAAAGAGCTTGGAGATACCCTTCAAGATCCTACAGCTGAGGGAGCACCAGCCAAAGTAGCTTCTCAGCTTGCGACTCTTAATTCCATAGTCAACTCCTCCATGAGGCTGATTTGCTATGCAGCCGATGGAGCGAGCAGAGCTGCAGGGACAGGTGTAGCTCTCAGGAGACATGCTTGGATGCAGCTGTGTCAGTTTGTGGAACCCTTTCGAGTATCCTTCACCACCAATACTCCCTTTGATGGCTCCTTTCTCTTTGGGCCTCAGGTGAAAGACACATTGACCAGGTGTGAGCAGGAAGGCAAGACTCTCTCTGCTGTGGGAGTCCATTTTTCCACTCCTTCCAGACCTTATCCCAAGGGTCAGAAGAGCGGAAAGATGTGGTTCCGAAAATCCCAGGGACCCTTGCCTGACACACGTGGTGATTTTTCCCCCAGGGGCAGAGGGGGAAACAACAATAACAGACGCCACCTTCGTGGCAGAGGGGGACCGCAAAACCAGGGTGACAGAGAAACCTTCTCTGCCAAACCCTTCCAGCATCCCTGAAGGGTTGCCCGACTGCTCACCTCTGGAGGCAGTCGGGGGAAGACTTTCGCTGTACCCAAAAGCCTGGCAAAATATAACAAGAGACAGATGGGTACTATCCATTATATCCAGAGGTTACAAAATTCCATCAATCCCCCATAGAATCAAAAAAGCCCATCCCAGATGTCCCACCCAATCTAAGGGATCAAGCAGTCACAGAAGTTTCAAGACTGCTAGAAAAAATAGCCATTCAAGAAGTCCCCGCAGACCAACTAGGATCCGGAACTTGCTCAAGATTCTTTTTAGTACCAAAAAAGACAGGGGACTGGAGACCAATACTGGATCTCAGCAGATTGAACAAATCTGTACAAAAAGAAAAGTCCCGGTTGGTGACACTGCAGTCCTTTTTCCCTTTTCCGGGTAAGGACAATTGGATGTGCTCGATAGATCTTCAGGACGCATACTACCATATCAAGATTGACAGATGCTCCAGGAGATTTCTTCGCTTCTGGGTAGGAGCCAGTCATTACCATTTCAGAGCTCTGCCCTTTGGTCTCACCTCATCCCCCAGGATGTTCACCAAGTGTATTGCAGTAGTCACGGCTCACCTGAGATGTCAAGGATTCCAGGTGTTTCCCTATCTAGACGACTGGCTACCACCAGGCGTCAATTCTTAGAGGCACGGGATCATACAATCACATCATGCACTCAACTAGGCATTACAGTAAATTTTGAAAAATCTGCCTTGTTGCCCTGTCAGTCTATCACATACATAGGAGCAGAATTAAACACAAAAGAAATGTTTGCAAGATTACCACAGGAAAGAGTTTCCACTATTCGTCAACAAGTATTAATTCTAATGCAGAGCAAAAGGGTTCAAGTCAGACATGTCCTCCAAGCTCTAGGCTCCATGGCAGCTGCCATTCTTCTTGTCCCATTAGCATGTTTCCACATGAGAATCCTCCAGTGGCTTCTTTTCACGCAGTGGTCTTTCCAGGAACTACCCATGTCTCATTATGATCCTGATCACAGAGACATGCAAAAGGCACCTTTCTTGGTGGATGGTCTCCCCACTAGTAATTCAGGGCAGACCTTTCATACAACCCCCTCTGGTAGCCACAGTGACCATGGACACCTTCCTGATAGGGTGGGGGGGCATTATCTAGTCAGGACAGTCCAAGGCACTTGTCAACCTCACGAGTACCATCTGCATATCAGTATCCTAGAAACGAGAGCAGTTCTCCTAGCGTTGTAAGCCCTTCAAGACTCTCTTCCTTCCAGGTCCATTGCAATCCAAACGGACAACATGTCAGTGGTGTGGTACATCAACAAAGAGGGCGGGACCAGGTCTTACCCTTTGTGTCGAGAAGCACTCAGACTGTGGCAATGGGCGATTTCCTCCCAACGTTTTCTGATAACGCACATCCCTGGGAAATCCAACGTCATAGTGGACATGCTCAGCAGAGCTATCCTCATGCCTCACGAGTGGTCTCTGAATCAGGAAGTTGCGTATCTTATCTTCCACGAATGGGGACAGCCTTGCTGCGACCTATTTGCCACTCCTCTCAACAACAAATGCAGCAGCTACTTCTCCCTACTTCCTCTTCCAGGTCATATACCCAGAGATGCTCTAGTCCACGATTGGCCTCAGGGACTCCTTTATGCTTTTCCCCCTTTTCCCCTAATGTCAAGACTCATACAGAAAGCAAAATTGTTCGGTTGCAAAATGATCCTCATTGCCCCATATTGGCCTCGACAGATATGGTTCCTGTTCCTACACCTCCAACTTCTGGATCAACCATGGATTCTGGACCCAGTTCCAAATCTTCTGATTCACCAGTCAGGCGGGTTGCACCAATCCCTTCATACTCTCCAGCTCACAGCTTGGTTACTCCACTTCCAACCTTAGCCAGGCTTTCCAGTGTTTCCCCAGCAGTCCGTGATATTATTGTTCCCTCATATATATCTACTATGAGGAAAACGTATGCTAGTAAATGGAAACCTTTTTTTTTACTGGGCAGAATCTAGAAATTTGGATCCTTTCTCAGCCTCAGTCCATGAAATTCTTGAATTTCTAGGACAGCTTTTTCAGTCTGGTGCGGCTTCCGCTACTATTAGAGTACAACTAGCTGCCATTTCTAATTTTCATATTGGTATGTTTAATTCTAGCATAATGTCTCATAAGCTCTGCAAGGCCTTTATGAAAGGAACATCTCTTCTTAGACCTCCAGTTAGAGATCCTCCTCCTCCTTGGGATCTTAATTTAGTTTTAGCTTCCTTAATTTTGCCTCCCTTTGAACTGGCAGCATCATGTTCTTTAAAATTTCTTTCTTGGAAGACACTTTTTATGGTTGCTATCACTTCAGCTAGACGTGTCTCAGAACTTCAAGCACTATGTGTTCGTCCTACTTACCTGGTGTTTCACAAGGACAGAGTTTCTCTGAGGACCAATCCATCCTTTATTCCTAAAGTCTGCTCAGAGAACAATTTAAATCAATCCATACATCTCCCAGTTTTCTTTCCTAATCACAGCAACAAGGCAGAATACAAGCTCCACCAATTGGGTGTGCATTGCGTTTTTACCTCCATAGAACTAAGTAACTAAAAAAGTCAGACCAGTTATTTCTTTCTTATGCTTTCAACAAACAAGGCCTTCCAGTTTCCAAAGTGACCTTATCCATATGGATATCTGATACTATTGCCTTTATTTATCAGTTACAAAATAAAGAGCTACCAGCTAAACCAAAAGGTCATTCCACTAGGGCATTAGCCACCTCTGTAGCTTTTCAGTCTAGGTTGCCCATAGACTCAATCTGTGCAGCTGCCACTTGGGCAAACCCTCACACTTTTCTCTCTCATTACAAGGTAGATATGGTCTCCCGGAGCAGAGCTTCCTTTGGTTCTACTGTTCTGAAGTCTGTTCCAATGAGCCACCCGGGAGTTTAGGTGCTAGGGATGCTGTCCCAAACAGCAAGAATGAAGGTGAGATGGACAACTTAACATAAAGAAGTTATGTACCTACCATAACATTCCATGTTAGTTGTCTTCATCTCGCCTTCCTTCTTGCGTCCCTCCCTCCTTCCCCCTTCCTAGAGGATTGTGTGGAATTCCCTTTTGTTTTCACTGGCTGAGCATCTTTTATTTCTTCACATGCCAGGTAATTTATAACTCTTCCTTGTTTAGGTGTATTGGACAACCAGTTTTTAGGAACTGGTTACTCTACTTATGTCTAGTGTGTGTTATCACAAACGAGATCTGGGTAGCTGACACTGGGCATGCTGGGATAAGGGGTAGCCTCGAGCCAGTAAACAGCTCTCGAGCTATAGAAGATGGCTGAGTCGGAGCCAAGGATCGGCTCCGAACCCAAACATCAAGAAGGAAGGCGAGGTGAAGACAACTAACATGGAACGTTATGGTAGGTACATAACTTCTTTTTCCAGATGGTGTGATAGGTCATGTTTCATGCTATTTAGAAGGCACCCTGGGATAGTATCGGGGCCCTTTGATGCTGTGTTCTTGGCTTTAGAGAGAGCATCAAGGACTTGCTCCCTAATCATAGCAGGGGAAGTTATATTTGATGGTATTTCCTGAGGGAAGGGTGAGGGAGAAAGAGGAGGGAAGTTGGAGCTGAATTTTTGTTGGTCAGTAGGTTTTCTATATCTTCAGGCTCATTATAGGTGTCTCCATTTACAATGAGCTCTGCATACAATTGTGTATTGCCTTTGATGTTACAGACACAGCTAAAGAATGCCTTGTGGTTGTACTTGGACTGAGAGGCAAAATGTACCTTACTTTTGGCTTTGTTAGACTTTATTTGTCCTCTGAGTTGTTTGTTTAGGTTGATGAGGTTGTTTTTATCCTGCTTGGGTGCTGTACCCCCCCCCCTAATTTTTGTTATGATTTTCTTCTTTATACAGTCTATTGATTTTGTGATTCCACCTGGGTGGCTTGTTTTTTGTTAGTTCTGTACATTTTCCTGGTGGGTACAGCTGCCTCGATGCAGCTATTAACATGCTTGTATAGAATTTCTGTGAACAGTTCTACATAGGCAGTAGTGTTCTCAGGGTTTATGGAGGCTTGACATTTTGCCAGGTTATCATTTAATAGCATGAATTTAGCCTTAGAGTAGTCCTTGAATATTCCAGGGTTAACTGGGGGGCCAGGCTTTATTTTACTTCAAAAGAAACCATTTTGTGGTCTGACTTTACAAGGGAAGACATTACACTAGGGATTGTGCAGCACTCTCCCATATTACTGAAGACTAGATCCAGTATGGTTGCACCCCCTGATTGGTGTATTGATAATCCGGTCCAGGGAGTTTGTATTTACAAAATCAAGGAATCTCTGTGTTTGTACATTTGGTGTCGTATAGGATTCCCAGTTAATAGTGGAATAATTAAAGACGCCCATAAATATGGTATTGGGTTGGATGGTGAGTGTTTCCAATAAGTTTAAATACATGGTATGGGTTTCCTGGATCTTAGATGGGGATCTGTAGCTTTCAAGGAAGTGGTATTGGATTTTGCCTATAGTGATTTGAACATGGAGCAGCTCAAATGCATTGTCCTTGACCAGCCTTGAGGTATATTTATTTCTGATGAAACTCGAGACACCTCCACATTTAGTCCCTGTCTGTGTAGTAGCTGGTCTAAATGTGTGTAAGGCATTATAACCTTGCACTGTCAGTATGCTGTCTACGACTTTGAACCATGTCTCACTGACTGCACAGATGTCAGCATTCTCTAGGGTGAAGAGAGCTTCTAGGGAGGGAAGTTTTTTGTTTTGACTCCTAGCTTTGAGCAGTAATACCTTTCAATCTTCTCGGTTTTGATTTGCTATGTTAGAAGTGCTTTCAGTTTGTTATTGCCTAAAAAAGACACTATGGGGGAAGACCATGTTTTAGCTAATATTCAAAAGCCTACAGGGGAAAGGAGTAGACCATGCTTGGCAAAGCAAAGTGGTCTTTTGACCATCTCCTTCCATGCTGACAATATTGCAACCCCTTAGACTGACACCAGAAACTAAACCAATTTATTAAAGCCTGTCATCTTTTGTTCATGTTGTGGCATCATCCTTGTAGAAGCTAAAATGCTGCTCAGTGCTAGGCTCATGCCATCCTGGGACACATATTCCAAGAGCTCCATGATGTCTGTCTTCATATAGTCTTAAGGGATATGTCTCAGGTCATTTACACCCACATAGACTATGACTGAGTCACACTGGTATTTGTAGTCCAATGACCTGAGTGCATGTGTAATGTGGGCAAATCTTAGCCCCTGATAAGCAACATGTGACTTTCTCGTTACTCATCCTGGTGAGAGGGACATCAGTGTGTCTCACAGTGGAGTCTCCAATGACCAAAATGTTGGATTGTGTGGTGGCTTGCCTTATGGGCTTAGAAGTAGGGGCTCCATGAGATGTGGATGTTGTTTTGAAAGATTGTATTTGGGGCTGCTGAAGGTATTTATTATGTGGTCTTTGTCTAGGAGGCCTTTGGGGTTTAGGAAGGTTATATTGAACTGACTCTGTATATGTGGGTCTATATGTCTGCTTTGAATTGTGTGTGATGGATGTAGCGTGTATACTACTGACAACCTTATTAACAATAGGAATACTTTTATGTGAGAACTCTATCTCCAGTGACATTGTGCAAATACATGTCTCACATACCATATCAATTTGTTTGAGAATTAACTAGTTGTCAGTAAACATTAGGCAATTTCTACATTGCCTTAGGATGCCCATATCCACCAGGCTGGTAACAGAGATAGTGGGAAAGTTCATGTCCATTGCCACAGACCCTCTTTAATTAGACAATTGGAGTGAGAATATAAAGCAGTGTCAGGAGTATCTGGTCTGCAACTTGGGGGACAGTGCTTGTCACTGCAAACTAGTTGTCCTTTGTGCAACTAGGTATTGGTGAAACATCAGTCGTGCTTTTACAGGAAAAATGTCACTTAAGATGTCTGTGCCTATCCAGGGCACTGTCAAACACCTAAAGGAAAACTAATAAGTAGTCTCTGAAAATTTAAGGATAAAGTATTTAAGTCGATATTCTGAAGTTAGAAACAAATCAAGCAGTATTTAAAGAAAACAAAGAATTAGCTTGTCAAGAATGATGAAAAGAGGGGAGTCACATGAATGGCTAGTGCCTGGATGCTACTAGTCCTCATCTCACCATGGCTTCACTCTGCTGGGATACAAAGCTCCTTTGCTTCTTCTCTCACCAGAAGCAAAACATCAGCACTAATCCCAAGATGAGAAGCAAGCTAAAGCCTGTTTGGTGATCCACAGTCTTGTCCCAGGTGATGCAGCAAGTGTCTGTAGGTTTGTTTTAGCCTTTTCCTGGTAGATGCCTTGAATAGCAACCAGATCAATCAGGAATGTGAAGCACAGACAATCACTGTCCAACCAGAAACAGTCCGGAATCAATGCACTCTGCTACTTCTCTCACCAGGAGCAGAATATAAGCAGAAATTCCAAGCCTTCACCTATGAAGCAGTAATTAGGCTTTCCGGTGATCAGCAGTCTCCAAGAAATAATGTCCCTGTGTTCCTTCTCTCACCCAAAGAAAACAGAATTGCTAATCCCAAGATGACTACCAAGAGACAGAATTTGGGCTGTACAATAATTGGTGTTCTTGCAATAGATGTTGCAGATTTTTAAGGTAAGGTGTAAAAATGGATTAATATCCTAAGCACCACATTATGCACTAAGCATTTAGATATTGGGGGTAATTTAAGCTCTAGCTCTCTAAGTGGAGAGACACCAACTTAAAAGAGCAAAATAGATTGAAAGGGTATGGGCACTTTGTATTCTGCTTATGTCCAGTAAATTTAAATAGTTGAAGGGGAGTGATTTCACAAAATGATAATTTTGTGCTTACTCACAACAGTCAGCGAAAGGGAAGAGGGAAGGAGATATGTGGCCAAATTAACATAAGGCAAAATCAAAAAATGGGATGGTTCAGTGGTAGACCAAGTCAGAGGAAAAAAGCAGAGGAGATAGAAGAAAAACTCCATTCTTATAAATGCCATAGTCTTTAATTAAAACAAAATAAAAGATGCAAAGCTTTTGGATAAAACCCTTCTTCAGTGCTAATGGAGTATATCACAGCAAACTAATATACCTGTACAAGTTAAAACACATAGTCAGCTAATCAAATATTAGTCAGTTAAAGCATTAGAAAATGAATATACAACATTAAAAGTAACTGTTAAGAAATAAGTAGATCAATGGAATTGCGTTTGTTTCTTAATTAAAATAGGTTTGATTGTAACCGTACTATTTATACCAGGTTTTAAATCTGCCTGTAATCTTAGAATCAATTACACTTCTTAATTTCCAGGGCATTATTAACATCTTCCCCTCATTAGTTTATATTTGATGTCAATTGCCCTAAACCTGAATTCATGATTAGGACCAGCTTCTAAAATATGTCTTGCCAAAGCACTTGTCTGAATATTTGTATGTATGTCGGATTTATGTTAATCTGTTCCTTTATTCTACGGCTACACTTGCCTACATAAAAAGGACATTTTGTACAAGTACCCAAATAAACCACATTCATGGTATTGGCATGTTGTATAACAGTTAAATTTATACATCTTCCTTGTTACTGGATGTATAAAAGTTTTCTCAGAAGTGATATCTCTACAGCAGCTACAATTATAGCAGGGAAATGTCCCACATTTATTAAAAATCTGTTAATTGCGATTTAACCTAAAATCTTTAAAACATAACCTTCTTTTCAATTGTTACAGTTCCTATATGAAAACCTAGGTTTATCCTCAGACGCTGTAATTCTGACATAGCCCTTAGGATATTCCAGTGTTTTCTGTATTATTTGTTTAACACCATTCGTTTTTCTATTGTATGTAGTGACATACCTAATTGTATTATCCTGTATGCACCTGTCATGATTCAATCCCGTATTTCCAGGTTACTTGAAAAATGGTCTAGCCTTATTCCCTCTACTATTAATCACCTCATTTATGGCTCCTTGCACCATCATAACTTCTCTCCCGAAATTCCAAAGCCATTTCATCCATCTGCTCCCTATATTTTTCTTCATTTGTATTGAGTCTACAAACTCTAGTTAACTGTGCCTTCACAATTCCAAAATTAATGTAAGGTCGTGTTTAATGTATATGTATATATATATATATATATATATATATATATATATATATATATATATATATGACCAATATGTGAAAAAAATAGTTATGGCTATTAAAAGACAGAGGACTAGTAATCTTGTCATTATCTAAGAATATTAACTGTTTAAACGAGCAGATGATCTTTTGGTTATGATTTTAAAGCAGCTAATAAAGTAATAGGGTAGTCGTGTGATAAAGTCCTGTTTCACTAATGGGGCACTTCTATAACTTTGTCTCCACCCCCTCACCAAGTTGTTGTAATCATAGAGATGATTATGTTTAATAAGGTGATGCAGGGGATGAAATCCTCCCAGGACCCCCCCCCCCCCGACACACGCACACACACAAAATATCTTAGTGGTTTTGATCTGCAGAATTCAGAGAAATGTTTATTTTAGTGCTTTTGATCTGCAGAATTCAGAGAAATGATCTGTCAGTTAGCCAGGACTGTATGAGATCTAGCATATCAAGTCATATTTCTTATATGAGGTGGGATGCTATTACAGAGAATGCAGAAGCCGTTATGAAACATGATCTTGTTGAGGTAAGTGAATAAGATGCTTGGGAAAAGACAAGACAATTATATGTCATAATTTAGTGTTTTTAGGCTAAAGATGGTAGCAGTTATTATTCAGTAATTATGAATAAGTGAGAAAAGGAGCAATGTAACATTTTCTGCATCAAGTTTAAAAAGTCATCTGTACTATCTTGTTTCTGCAGATTTTGAGAGAGGTTTTTTTTTTGAGAAGGCTTATATTGTAGGCCTATGACAGGGAAATTAAGAGTAATGCATATTTGATTTTAGGAATTAAGAGATGCTTGGTTATAGACTTTTTGAGCCCTACTTAAAAAGGTTAGAGATAATGCATCAAAGTTTGATTTGGGCATTGGCGTTATCTAGAACTAATTCATTGTGTTGGCTAAAGTACAAAACAATGACCAATGTAAACCCAAGGTATTTTAGGCTGTAAATATGACAGTGCTTCATTGCTATGGAGCCATGTTTATTTTGATCCACTATCAGGTAAAGAACCCTTTTAGTAGTAGTGTCCATCACTGCAACCTGTCTGCTGTTATCAGGCACCTCTCCATGTGTATTGAAAACATCTAGTGTTAGTTGGTAATATACAACCGCCGTAAGCACCCAACCATATAGATATTGCTTTGAGTCTCCTGTCTCCACCTGTCTGAAGGCTTCTCGATTTATTTAGGTATGGCTTTATTTAGCTATAGCCTTGAAGCAATTGTATAGGTTATCTCAGTCTCTGTATGTTCTAGAGACTGCAGTAGAACAGCTCCATTTCCACATCATGAAATATCAATTGCTAGCTTAATAGGTAATTGTGGATCAAAGTGGCTTAGCAGTTCACCCAGTGTGATCATTTCTGTTGACTTCTTCGAGCAGTGTTTACAGCCTTCAGTCAATTTCCATTGAACCCTGTCCTGCAACATTGCATTTAATGGCTGTAGTACCTTTGAGAGGTTATAGCAATTCAAGGTAATAGTTTACCAGTTCCAAGTATCACCTCAGCTGTAACTCAGTCCTAGGCGCCTGTAGGAAAGCTTTAATGTTCTCCTATAATCTTTTTTTGTAACCCATTAGGTTTCTTTAACAAAGCCTGCACATTCTCCCATGAATTGTATAATCCATTAATTATAATTCATTCCTTGTTATGAAATTTAATCTTTAAAAAATTCAGTCATATCCCTAGCTCACTTAAACCTTTACAAATGTAAAGGAATATTCATAAATTATCTGGGTGCAACTTTTGGTGTTCCCGTGACCAACATGACCAAAACTATATCTTGGCAGCATTATCTATTGCAATTTCCTTTCAATGCTTGGTCCATGGATTGCTGGCAAACTACTAGTATGAACATCTGCCAAAAAAAAACAGTCTGTTACATTGAAATATCAAAGGGTACATATTAATTGTCAGGAGTTTCATAACAGAATTTTCATTTTCATTTGCAGATATCCACACATTGTTAATTCTGAAAAATGTTTATCTCCATCTAGGGGAGAGAAGATATCTTCAGATCTTGGAAGGAGATCCTGCGCAGTATGTAGTACTGGATTAATAGTTTTCTTGAACTCTCTTCATATATAGCCCCCCCACCACCATTTACTTGATTTGAGTGGTGATAGGACTGATTCATTCACTGTTCTTTATTTCAGTCTATACTCAAACATCTCATAGCCTTTGCAGTTTACTTTTATTTACTTTCCTCCCTACCAGGACCTTGCAAGGTAGCTCCTTTGCCTTCATCCACGAGAACCATTTATTCTGGGAGAATGGAAGCCTGCATTCCTAGGTTAAGTGAGAGCAGTATGGCTCATTTGTTCCTGTCCAAAAGACCTATAAGCCATCCATTCCCTGCAAAGAGATGGGCGGTAGTGAGAAGGCCAGCTTAGTAGTCCTGGAGAGGGGCCTACCATCTTACTCTGGAAGCACACCGCTTGGCTGTTCCCCCAAGCCCACAGTTATTAACTAATGAGGGGAATGGTGTCTACCCACACTAGTTTCCCCTTGGCTACTTAGTACAGGTACAATATGGTAGTACAAGCTTGGCTAGCTGGGAACTCAACTAGGGAAACTCCTAATTTTGCCTCAAGGATTCACCCATGTGGTAAGCCAGAGCTGCCCATCTCCCTTGAGGGTGGGTAAGCCAGCAGAGGTTACTTATTCTCATCCTCCTGACCAACTCCTACAGGCACCCAAGCTGCTAGTTGAACAGAAGGTATGACTGAACTTTTCAAAGATATTCCTAAATGCCCCGGAGCTGACTCAGTTAAAGTTCTTGTTAGGTTTTAGACACATAGTTGACTAGTGAAGTCAGGGAATTCTGGACTTGCATTTTTATTCCAGTTTAGATCTCTTTTAATACACTTTTAGTTTCCCTGGGCGTTTAATGACAACATACTATTTGTCAATAAGAGCGGCAGTTGCCCATCTGGGTGTGATTTATATTGACTTTAGCTACCACCTGTAGTTTGCTAAGAGTATCATTGTGTGTCAGGTTGTTTGCTGACTTCTTTAGTATATCATAAGTACAGTTGTTTTACCAGTTGCTATTAACTTTTCACAGCATGCACAAGTCTTCAATGTCAGTTTTGATTTGCCTAGTTTAAAATTATGATAGTTGGATTTTTATTTTGTGTGTATAAAAGTCATACAAAAGGTAACTATCTTAAATTTTATTCCTTACACTTTTGGAACATTTTCTGAGTCATTCTGTACAACTATAAACACATCATCATACTTTTTTTTTTTTTGGCGTATCTGCCTCCAGTTTGATTTTTCAGTTTCCAGTCTTAGTCACTTTGTAAATGTGATTTACAATTGCCATTCTATACCTTAAATCTGTCATCCACTTTGCGTCGGTTATTTTCCACTTGCATATTTCTCAGTGAGCTTTTTTATGTGATATTATGTATTTTGTTTAGAAAAGAAATTACCAGCCTTTTGTGGCAGTCATCACATAAAATGCTTGCTTCTTTATTTTGTGCTATTTTAATTAAATGTATTAATTAGAAAAAAAAGCACTTATCCAAATGGACCTATTTCAAGCTTTGTTTCTTCATTTATAAATACCAACATGCAGTATATAAGAAAAGTTGAAATCACCTGTAAAGCATAAACACTAAGTAAGGAAAATATCTACAAGAAGCTTCAATATAGCAAACTGAAAAGCTCGATGAAGTTGTATAAATACTGTAAACTAATATTTGGAGTTCCGTAATGAAATGTAGTGCTAGAATGAATGGTAGAAGAAAGTGTAATGAAAGGGAAGCCATTTGAAACCAGAGATGCAGAAGGAGGCAGAGGTGAGGTATACAACTAGAGGAGGATAAGAAACGGAGAACATAATGAATATGTAGAATGCATTTACAGTTTAATTTAAGGCATGTGAATGGCAGTGTGATGTAAACAAGAGTTAAATTAAATATGAGTTGCAGAGATTATATTACTCTCTTGTCCATAAACTATTTGCACTTAGCAGCCTTCTGTAAATGGGTTTTAAAGCTAGCATGGAATTCTCAGCATCTGTTAAAGTTTCTAATGCTGAAAGAAGATTGATTATCAGATTTAGCTCTTTGTACAGAGAAGCTGTGTGAGTGCATTGCCTCTTATTTCAAGCAGCTTGAAGAGAGTAATCATTTTCTGGATACAAGTTTACATTCTTAAGAAAGTTACTGGCATGCTTACACACTTAATTACAAGCAGCTGTAACCTGAGTGTGTGTGTATATATATATATATATATATATATATATATATATATATATATATATATATATATATATATATATGAACACTGTATTTTCTGTAGGTAAAACTGGATCAAGGGCAACGTCTTCCTTTAGTTTGTGTAGTTTCTGAACAATATGACACATGCCTGAATTTCACTTAAGTAAATAAGTGAGTTCTGCTAATGTGCACTTTCAAGAAGTCTTTCTAGCGCTGCCATGTAGTCCAAAATGCTTTCATGCCTCATTTGATTTCCTGGTTTAAATTTTCATTAAATTTTATTCAGTAGTTGTTCTAGGGAAAAAAAAACCACCAAGCTGCGCTCACAAACATCAAGCAAAAATGTCAGCTGCCACCATAATGATTATATTGTGTTGCAGACATGTCTTAGGTGTAATCTTTGCTACCTCTATGTAGAACACATTCAATAAAGGAAAGAAAGCATATAAGTTGCATGCCTAACTTTCCTTATTGGTGTAGTCATAACCTGACTAGGCTAAACTAAGTAGTATCTTCTGTAGTCATTTGTTTCCTCTGTACTACTTGTGTTGTCTTCCACCCAAGTTTTAGGTGCAATTTTTCTTGGAAGTTCCTCCTTTAATTGGTCACTCCTGTTCCTAGTCTCAGCAGTTCCTTCTGCCCTAAGCTGTCTACCTCTTCCCTCATACCGTGATCCCCTCTCCTCTCCTATTCACTAATCTCCCACATCTCTAGGATTCCCATTTCTCAAAATAAGGCCCCCTTTAGTATTCATGTCTGTGTTAATCACTTATTTCCCAGCATTTAGATTGATACTAGCCTTGTATTTCCCCTTTCCCCCAAAATATCCCTTACATAAAAATGATAAACCTGGCCTAATTTTGCATCTGGTTATACCCTTCTTTTGCTTTCCTGTTTTAAACACTTTCTATAGAGTCATTATTGTAGTGTCATTGATATTCAGAGTTATTCTAACTTTGGTCCTAAGCTCTTTCCATTACAGGTAATACACCACCTTTGGTGCAGAAGGCTGTGACTTGTATTCCCTTATCAGGTAGATTAATTGCGGACACTGTATTGCAGTATAATGGGGTGGGGGGTACTCTTCTTCTGAGTGTGCCGTCCTTGAGATGAGATATTAAACTAAGATCCCATCTGTTTGAGTTGGTGGTAGCTCGGGTAGATATAAAAGATCCCACAGGACCTTTTGAAAACAGTAGGGGTTCTTCATTATACACAACTGTATACAAATATACATATTTACAGAAAGTTACATTGGATTTGTATTCCATCATTTACAACTTTTTGTTAAAGATTTGAATAGACCCCCACTCCTTTTTCACCACTTGATTTTTCATATTATATTTGATATAATTCAATTTCCATTAAATAAAATTCTATTTCAGCTTTTATTCCATATTTTTCTATCCAAATTTTGACATATTCCTTACTACATTTCTCATAAAGTCCATATTCAATCATATCCATATCTAACTGTTTATAGTCCTTTATTTCATTCAGAATATTCTTTTGTATTATCTTTTCCCATATTTTTTTTTTACTATTTTACATGTTAAAAAATATGTTCTACAGTTTCTAGTTCATCACAAAAAAGACATATCTATTCATTTATTTGTCATAAGGCAGGGTGGCACAGTGGTGCTGTGGTTAGAATTGTTGCTTCATAGCAAGAGGTTCTCCAGTTCAATTCTTGGCTGGGGTGCCTTCTGTGCAGAGTCTGCATGTCCTCTCTGTGTTGCATGGGTTTCCTCCAGGTGCTTCTGTTTCCTCCCACATTCCAAATACATGCAGCAGGTGGATTGGACACACTAAATTGGCCATAGGTGTGAGTGTGTGGTATGGATGAACTACTGCACCAGGGCTAGCCACCCTGCAATGTAAACCTTGGCTGTAGATGATTGGCACCATTGAAGAGACACCCTGACCCCATGTGCAAAAATGGGAAAGGGGGTTGAGGTTAGATGGATGGATGGATTTCCTTTTATAGCCAATCTATTAATTTGTAGCCTCCACAGAAAATCTTGGCATGGCACATACTTCATACACCATTTATTTCTTTGTTTTATAGCTTTTATTTTTTCTTCTTTCAAATGTCCACATGGGTTAACAGCCATTTTTCATCATTATGATTTTGTACCAAAATTTTCAAGTTTCTTCTACCTCATCTGTACTTAACATCCACATTTTTATTTTGTCTCGATAAATCTTTATTTCTTCATTTCTCCAACCTTTCTCCCTTTTATTCAGTTGCATTACTTTCCATCCCCTTTCATATATTGTCTTAAATAATCATTCTACCAACTTGTCTTCTTTCCCATTATCCATTTTAACACCCTATATAGATTCAGTGATCCCCCATATACTACAGGGTTCAACAAACTCAAATCTCATTTTCCTTATCCATATATAATATTCTTCTTTTAATTGGGGTTAACCTAGATCCCCAAATAAATCTAAATATTATTTTGATGAACTGTTACTCCAAAGCTTTTGGTACCATATATACTCCAGTCACATAGGCTATTTTCCCATCCATATGGAATTAATCAAATGCACTTTATTTTCTAAAATAGAACCTATACCCACTCCACATAGTAATAAGTCCTTTTAATTCTTAAAATTTTCATCCATTACTTCCTAACAACACTCATTACACCAAATTTTATTCCTAATATCGATATGTGCATTGTTCCAAATTGAATTCCCTTTAATTGCTCCTATAATCCAAATCCCTTACTTTTTTTCTCTATTTAGTGACATCCCCATTCCTTGTAAATTATTATTTATACACAAAATCACTTCTATCATTTTACTATCTGTGGACATAAGGATAATATAATCCACATAACATATGAGGCTAGGGTATTCAGTACCAGTTTTCTGGATGTACTGTGCTTTGTGCTTTTTCTTTACCATCTGTCTAACAAACTGTACTACAATTTTCATAACACTGCCTTGTTATTTTTCAACTTTCTCCTTTTCATTTCATATCTTTGTTTATTCAACAACTCCTTAATATTTTCTTTATTTTCTTCTATTTATATCCATATTGCCAAATGATCCAAAAATCCAGTTTCCACTGCTTCTTCTATGACTATTTCTGTACCTTTAGAAACTAAGAAATAATAAGTTTCTGTTCCACCATTTTCACTCGTATATGTCCATGTGGGTGTGAATGACCTGAGACGCACCTCCCTAGACTACATGAAAAGAAACATGGTGGAGCTCTCGGATTATGTGGCCCAGGCAGGTATGACACTAGACCTGAGCAGTATCCTACTGTCACCCAGAATTATACCACAGTACAAACAAAAAATGATTGACTTCAACAATTGACTAAGTTTCTGGTGTCATTCTAAGGGGATTCAGTATCTGTCTGCTTGGGATGACATGACTAACAGACCTTGATGCTTTGCCAGAGATGGCCTGCATCTGTCAACCCTGGGTTTCTGGGTACTGGCTAAGGCACTTGCCGCCCCGGTAGTGCCTTTTTTAGGCAGTGTTCCAAACACCAAATTACCACCATAACAGCTATAAATAAATGCAATCTGACTGTCATGCTGCTCAGTGCTAAAAGTCTAAAGCTCAAGATGCACTCACTCAAAACACTCCTCAAAATGAAGAACACTGACATTTGTGCTGTAACGGAGACCTGGTTTAAAGCTGCAGAAAACACCCCTACGCTACCAGGCTATAACTCATTCGACACCTTTTGGCCCCAAAACATGGACCAAAGCTGCGCTACCAGGCTTTAACTCATTCCACACCTTTCGGCCCCGAAACTTGGACCAAAGCTCCAAAGGCGGTGGTTTCTCCATATTCATAAAGGATATGCACACCTCCAGACTAGCCTGCTATAGGTCTCCAACCATGTCCCTAGACTCTCACTCCACGATCCTAAGCGCCCTGGAATCTATCAAGGTCCAACCCCAATACTCTCTTTCTAGGAGACTTCAACTACCCCTCCAGCAACTGGGAAAACTACTGAAGCACCAATACACTGTCCCAACGCTTCCTGGAATTCATCATTTCCAATGCCCTGGACCAGCTCATTCTGACCCCCACTAGAGGAAGCAACATCCTTGACCTGGTTATTACTAACATGGGAGGCCATTGCTCTTCAGCAATAGTCAATCCCTCCCTGGTCAGATCTGACCATAAACTAATCACCATGGAAAGCCACATCTCACCCACACACCCTGTAAAGGTAGCCACATTGAAAAACTTCTCCAAAGATGACTTTGGACTCCTAAAAACAGAGGTGGCTAACTTCACTGCACCCATGCCAATGGAAACTAACTGCATGACTACCGAATCATACACCAGTGCACTGTACGAACATGTACACAAATGCATGGAACTAGCCATACCCAACAGAGTCAAGATGCTCTCCTCCAAAAAAGGAAGTCAATCTGGTGGTCACCTGCCATTAATAAACTCTACAACAGAAGGAAGAAACTATTGCAGAAAAAGTTGAAGTCCCAAGACAGGAACAACTCCCTTATTAGCCTCAATAAAAAGTTGAGATCCCTCATCAAATCCTCCAAAGCCAGCTATGAAGGCAGAATTGTGGCATACACTAAAAACAATCACAAAGCCTTCTATATCTATATCAAGAACCTCCAAGGCAATACCCAGATTTGCTCTGAGATACTGCACAATGGTACCTCCTACCTCAGCCAACAGATATTGCCAACATACTGGCCGACAGATTCAGTGCCAACTTTACCCCTCTCTCCCACACTTAAGGACCAATCACAGTACCGGAAGAATGCCAGGCACCCAGCATTACTGCAGCACAGGTTAAAGCTGCATTGTCCAAGGCCAAGAATACAGCTTCCATGGGACCCGGTAATATCCCTGGCTGTGTTCTACATAAACTACAAAGCGAACTGGCACCACATCTCTGTGCCCTGTTCAGTCACAGCCTCACCTCAACCTTTGGCCCTACCAAATGGCACACTGCTACAGTCATCCCTCTCCATAAAGGGGGAGCAACTACAGACCCTGGGAATTATCACCCCATTAGCCAGACGAGTCTGATATGTAAAGCTTTGGAGCGCATCATCATTATGGACCTGAGTAAAAAAGATACAAGACATCTCCAAACTCTAGACCCCATACAATTTGGTTTTGTGAAAGGGAGATCATGCCTGCTCAACCTGGTTGACTTCTTTGAGTCAGTCACCAGGGCTGTGGATGAAGGTAAGGCAGTGCATACAGCCTACCTCGATCTGACCAAGGCCTTTGATACTATTCATCACTCGAGAATTATTGATAAACTCAGTGACTTTTGTGGCCTCTCCAGCTGTTGCAGGTGTCTAGTGAGGTACATGCCAAATGGGGCATTATACTCTATGATTGGTCTAATGAGGGAAGGGTAGAGAGAAATGATGACCTCTTTCTTCCTGGATGCAAAACCCTTGGTAATGAGATGTGCCACATAAAAGGACCTTCTGACCACAGTGGCAATGTGGTGGTTGAATGAGAGATAGCTCTCCACCATTCCTTTTGCTATTCACCTATATTCTTCATTTTCCTATAATTTAACCCATATAGCCACATGATCTGAAAAAGCCAGCATACTTCGTTTAAAGTTAAAAGCAAAGGAATTATCAGATATTTAAAATAATCAATTTCTGTCCCAGTTTAATTCCTTTTGTAGGTCTAGTGGTTATTCTCCCATACACTTAACTTTCCACATCTCATAATTTCTTTAACTATTTTAACATCACAATTGCTCTTATTTTTCTTAAATTGCAATTAAAATCACCCACTACTATAATATCCATAGTTACACAAACATATTCAAGAATATTTTTAAACATTTGTATCTCTTTTTTTTTTGTTACATATGCCTATAAAGCTATAATTCTATACACACATATTTTCCATCTCAAGTTTATTACCATAATTTGTCCTAGTTCCACTATGGTAACACCTAATATTTTAATGCTTTCTTGACATAATATACGTATGCCCAACCATGTTTCTTTCCATGTGCCAAACTACAGCACCATTCCAGAGTTTTTCAGTTTGTGTTCGTTCTTCCTCTCTTAATAATCTGATATCTTCTAAAACAATAATATGTGCATCTACTGCAGCACACCATTGTAATATACCTATTCTCCTTTTAAGGTTTTTCATACTGTTCACATTTAAAGCTAATATTTTCAGCTTTTAAGAACAGTTAGTATAACAAAATGTTTACCCCTTTCCTTTCTTATTTTCTCTAAGCATTATATTTTTGATTTTTTCCTTTCTTTAACTGTTTTCCCTATTGAATTCATGTCGTACTGTACACCACTCAGTTTCTTCCTCACTTGTCTCCTCTGTTTCTTTTTCCTTGTTACTTTCTTTAACTTCATGTATAACCTCTTTATCAGCCACATCTTTTTGTACATTTTCTTGTAAAACACTTTTTACTTTCTCTTTCTCCTGTATGACTTAATTTTCATTTTCTTGCAATTCATTCACATTCTACCCATGAATGACCAGTATTGCCACATTGTTTGCACTTTAAATCACATTTTTGCATTATGCCCTGTTTTGACACATAAATAACATCTTTTTTATCACACTCATTTATTAAATGATATTTTTTCCACAAAAATAAGTTTTTGGTTGACCCCATTGTTTCACAAAACCCATATTACCATGTTAATAATACTAGGTACATGCATAACATTATCATTTTCCATTTTCAGTATTACGCCACATTCCCATCCTCAGTCCGTAGTCCTCTTTCATCATATATCTTTGTAGTGTCCATTACTTCTTTACATATAGTTAACAAATGTTCTTTCAGTTCTTTTGCTTCAACTTCAGTTCTAAACTGAATCGTTGTTCTTTTTTTTTTGTTTGTCTGTAAAAAGGTTGCACCACATATTCTGACCATGGATAAATATTTTTCTTTTGTTCATATGGACCCCAGAAATTTCCACAGCCTGCCCAGTCTCAAATATCAAGTCACTAATAGTCTCTTTATTAATTAAAATAAATGCTCTTATCTCTTTTGTTTTTACACCCATAGATGCTATGACAGAATCCCAAACTTCATCCCTGTCCAAACTTTCTTCTTTTTTACTGCTCACTCATACTGTGTAATTGTTTTTTGTTTCTTTTATTTGTTCTTTCTTCTTTGTTCCTTCTCCAACAGTTTGTGCATAAGTTCATGTCTCTGAAACAGTCTCTTCTTCTCCTTTTTTTTCCATGATGTCGCTCCATGAAATTGCTGCTCCATTTTCTGGATCTCTTTGGTTTAGCATTTCTTCGAAATAATCATCACGCAACCCCCCCCCCCCACCCCCACCCCACCGGCTGGAGGGTTGTAATTATGCATTTTCAGAGGTAACTGTCTCTCCTTCAAATCTCCTCTGAAAATGTTCCTCTGAATCCATCTCTGTTTCAGCTACAATCTGCTTTTCCTCCAATGTCACTGTTTTTTAAGCACTCACATCATCAGAAAAAACTTCTGGTAGTGATTCTATCATTTCAGCTATGTTTTCAGCAACTTTCACTCCAGTTTCAGCAAAAACTGAATCAGCCATGTTTTCTCCCTGTTCCTCCTGGCTGCCACTGTGCCTGGACAGGAAACAGGAAATATGGATGTGTAACACACAGACTCTTCCCCTGATTACAAAGAGAAGGGGAAGCTCCCAATTTTCCTAGCCAAATTTCTCCTAGTAGTATAACTGTCACCTCTAGTCTCCTGAAAAGAAGTCACCAGCTTTGTGGAACGAGCCTGGTCAACAACAGATGAAAAAATAAAAATAAGCAAAATAAATGAATATCCCGATCATAATGGCATCCTAATTTCTTTCCACAGCTACATAGCTGTTTTCTTCATCAAGTAGCACTAGACACAAGTTAACTTTTGTGTTCTGTAGCCTGTGTAAAGGGAGATGTTTAGCTGTTATTTTGTTCCAAACTTCTGTACCACACCAAGTTATCTAATCCAACAGAGGCTCATTTACCACCATTCTCAATCATGTTTGCTATTAATTAGATCTACTCACATAATCCCATACTGTAATCATTCCACTGTTTACCCCAGTACCTGTTATATATTTCATTCTCCAGTTCTGCACTTCATTAATACCTCTCCAAAACTGGAACATACCTGGAGATCCAAAAGCATCATGTATTTAGCCACACAATGGCTAAGTAGTGTGGCCAAAGTTGCAGGATGCAGTTCAGATACAATTAACAATGTAATAAATGGCAATGAGCATGAGCAAGACAGTTAGTAACTAATAAAGGAATCCACTGGAAAAAAATGCAAAGACTCCAAACAGAGGAGCATACTGTAGTGATGGTCATGTGATTTACAAATCGTAGAAGCATGCATGTAGTATGCACTCAACTATCCATATCCACACATCTGTATTTGTGCTATTACAGTTAATGCAGAAAGACATAATAAAGGCTTCCCAGCAAAGTCCCTAGCTACTCATGTTAAAGAGGACATGGGTTTATAGGACAGTCAGAAAAGAGGGAAGAGCAAGCAGAGAAACACACCAAAGGAAAAGGGAAGTTTAAAACTGGGATGGGGTAGGAAAAAAAGGGTATTTTTTATGGGACAGGTTCCCATTTTTTTCTTTTTAAGAAGGATAGAGTGGGTATTGAAGTAAGATAACATTATGGTCAAAAATGGTAGTGGCAGCAGGCATAAAATGCATAACACAGACAAAAACAAACAGTGATGGTGCTGATGCAAAAGGGGGAGGTAAGACAATGGAGAGAGAGGGGAGGACAAACAATGATAGGGGAATTTGAAGTATAACATGTAGAGGGAAGTGAAGCACAAGGTAGGGAACCACCACAATAGGGTATAGGGTGGGGGTTACCAGCTCTTTTTCATGTTCCCCAAAGCAGCATCCAGCCAGTAGTCAGTCCACTCTATAACTGCCCTCTCCACTAGGCCCTCTCTCTTTTAGCATGTTGGGCAGGGCCAGGAAGTGGTGCAACTCTGACAGTTAAATAAGGATGCTTTCCTGGTGTAGCCAGGGTAGATGTCAATCTGCCTTCTACCACTGGGATCACCGTCACCTCCATTTCCTGCCGGGTAGTATTTTGGGATCTTACTGTCTGTCCATAAGGTGCAAGCAAACCTCCCTCCAATGACATGTCACCTGGAAGCCAAAATGGAACCTTCCCCACTAGATAACCTTCATCATCTTGTGGAGAAGCTGACCCGGAGGCAATTGGAGACAAAGCAGGACAAGGCAGAGAAGATCAATGGTGAGGTGACCGCTGGCACACCACAGATACACCTGTGACTAGCATTGCATAAAATTCGATCATAAATGGAGAAAAAGTAAAACAGCAACCATAAAATAAATATAAAAGGAGGATGGCAAGAAAGAGAAATTCCACAGAGAAAAATATCAGTAGGTATGTGTAATACTACCAGGGATTAAAGTACCTGGGAAAATAAAAAAAAATGTTGTTAGGTAAGCAATGACAAAGTGGTAGATATTTCTCACCTGGCAAACTACAGAGTAAGGTGAAATTTCTGACCTGGCAAACTACAGAGTAAGGTGAAATTTCTGACAGTGGTTCACAAGGGGTGTGAGGACATGGATTGTAAACATCCATGGTGTGGCTGTGGGAGTTCAATGCTAGTGTTGAAATGCAGGACAACTAGGGGCATAGAAAATGTGATGCTGGGTACACCTACCACTGTATTTTATGGCCACTGGAGAAGGAAGGGCATGGTAGACATGGCTGACTGTATAAATGCTGCAGTGCAATATGTTGACCATGCCAGTGGAACTCAGCAACACCAATTGCCTAAACATGGACACCAGTCAGTGGTAAGTAGTCTATTCTATTATATATGCCAACTAGTAGTACAAGACAGAGTATGTATAAAATTATTATGCCCTTGAGTATACCATGTATAGGGGTCACTGGTATGGGGCTTGGCCGGGGCAGTGTATGTCGCACTCTGGGCAATCCAACTGGTACACCCTGTAGGAATGGCCAAGTTACTGCCTTACACATAGAAAAGCAAGGATCAAAATCCACAGCTGTGCAGTATAGTATGGCATTTCACATGTTGGAATAACCTTGAGAATGTTAGAACATCATACAGATTGGTAAAGTAAGGCAGACTCGTGGCCTGCATGGATAGTAAAGGCATGTTTTGTGTTGTGTATCCCTGTGGGTATTGTGTGTCACTAGTCAGCACAGCATACTATACTGTACTGTACTGTACTATACTATACTTTATGTAGGTGTGTGTGTGTGTGTGTGTGTGTGTGTGTGTGTGTGTGTGTGTGTGTGTGTGTGTGTGTGTGTGTGTGTTTGTGTGTGAGTAAGTATACATCCTGTGTCTGACTTGCATTCCATCAGGACTATTTCAACTTATGCTAGTTGCTTGCGAAGATAGGTTCTGACTCCCTCCAGTCCTGAAAATGATAAAGTAGGTATTAGAAATGAATGAATATAAACATAATTAGGAAGCAGGCAGTTTATTTATTTATTCTTTATCTGTTTACTGCTTGTCCCTCTAGGCAATATCCTCTTTTCAGTGACAACCTGAGGTGGTATTCTTTCTGTCTTGGGGAAAGTTGGCCAAAACACCCCGGTACTTCCCCTAGTCTTTTTGTTAAGTGCAATCAAATCTTTTACCTTCATCTAAACTACCACCATTTCAGGTATAACTGGCTCAACTAGTGCCCTGTGCAGAAGGACATCTGCATACAAAATTGTCTTCCTGCAATACAGTATGCAATCCCCCCACCCCAAAAAAGAGGTCTGCTCCTTCTACTGGCACACCAGCAATAATGGAGAACACAAGACCACACCATTGTTTTGAGTAGCTCTTAGAATGTTATGGTAATTCCGTAACATCTAGTGGCTGCTGCTTATCTCAGCCACAGCTCTCAACTTCTCAATAAACAGGGCCAAAGCTAAAATTAAAACCCATCATTGTTACTTATACCTCTCAAGTGAACTCATTTTGAATCTTAAACAGTCCATGTTCCTCACTGTTCCACATTTGAAGGGCATTTTACACATTGGTACATGTGGTAATTTAAGGGAACCGGGTTTTTCCCAAGGGGGATGACGACACATTTTTTGGCATTGAGCTTAAGGCCATGGTCTTGACACCAGTCGTTGGTCTCATTGAGGCCTTTCTGTGGGATGTCAACATCACTTGTGGAGTTAATAATAGCTCCCAACTTGCAACCATCTGCGACTTTGTCAACCAGAGTCCCTTTGTGTTGGCCTGGACTTCAGAGAAGCAGATACCAAACAGGAGAGGACCCAGGACCAAACCCTGTGGGACTCCACTTGTGACTGGTCGGCAGTCTGACTTGGAGTCAGCTACTTTCACACTGTGGATTCTATCTGTGAGCCAATTTGCAACCCACCTAGATATATAGGGGTTGATGGCTAGCTTAGTGAGTTTTTCTATGATTCCTGAGTGGGGAATGGTATCAAAGGCCTTGGCCAGATCAAGGTAGGCTGTATGAACCACCTTGCTTTCATCCACAGCTCTGGTTACTGAAGCCAACCAAGTTGAGCAGGCATGATATACCCTTCACAAAACCAAACTATATAGGATACAGAGTTTGGAGTTTCCCTATGTCCTTGTTTATTAGGTCCACGATGATGTGTTCCATAGCTTTGCATATCAGACTCGTCAGGCTAATGAGGCGATAATTCCCGGGGCCTATAGTCGCTCCTCCATTGTGGAGATGGATGACTGTAGTAGTGCACCATTCGGTAGGGACAAAGTCTGAGGTGAGGCTGTGATTGAACAGAGCACACAGGTGAGGTGCCAGTTCACTCTGTAGTTCATGTAGAACACAGCCAGAGATATTGTCAGGTCCCATAGAAGCTGTATTCTTGGCCTTGGACAGTGCTGTTTTAACCTGTGCAGCAGTAAAACTGCATGCCTGGCAATCTACTGGTATTGTGATTGGTCCTTTGAGTAGGGGGAGAGGGGTAAAGTTAGCACTGAATCTGTCTGCCAGTATATTGGCAATATCTGTTGGCTCGGTATAGGAGGTACCAATTTGCAGTAGCTCAGAGCAAGTCTGGGTATTGTTGTGGCGATTCTTTACATAACAATAGAAGGCGTTGTGGTTGTCATTACTATCTGCTGCAATTCTGTTTTCATAGCTAGCTTTAGAGGATTTGATGAGGGTTCTCAACCTTTTGTTTAGGCTGATAAGGGAGTTATTCCAGTCTTGGGACTTCGCCTTATTCCGCATCAGTTTCCTCCTTCTGTTGTAGGATTTGTTTATGGCAGGGGACCACCAGATTGGCTTCCTTTTTTTTTTTTTTGAGGAGATTGTCTTAGTTCTATTGGGTATGGTGATATCCATGCATTTGTGTATGTGTTCGTACAGTGCATTGGTGTATGATCCGGCAGTCATGCAACTATTCTCCATTTGCATGGGTGTCGTGACGTTAGACACCTCTGTTTTTAAGAGCCCAAAGTTAGCTTTGGAGAAGTTTGTCATGGTAGTTACCTTTGTGGGGGGGGGGATTTCCAAGGTGATTAGTTTGTGGTTGGATCTAACCAGGAAGGAGTTGACTATTGGTGTAGAGCAACAGTAACCCATGTTAGTAATGACCTGGTCAAGGATGTTGCTACCTGTAGTGGGTTAGGAACAAGCTGGTCCAGAGCATTGGAATTAATGAATTCCAGAAAGCATTGGGCAAGTGTATTGGTACATGAATAGTTTTCCCAGTTAATGGAAGGGTAGTTAAAGTCGCCCATTATGAGTGTGTTAGGTTGGACCCTAATATTTTCCAGGGTGCTTAGGAGCATGGACTGTGAGTCTTGGGACATGGTTGGGGACATATAGCAGGCTATGACCTGCATCACTGTCTTACCCAATGTTAGCTCTACCTGAAGTATCCAAGGTGCGTTATGTTGGGCTACCAGTCTGGAGGTGTGCGCATCCTTTGAGTATGGAAAGACCACCACCTTTGAAGCTTCAGTCCAAGTTCTGGGGCCAAAAGGTGTGGAATGAGTTATAGCATGGTAGTGCAGGGGTGCTTTCTGCTGCCTTGAACCAGGTCTCTGTTAGAGCACAAATGTAGATGTTCTCCATTTTAACGAGTGCTTTGAGCGAGTGCATTTTGAGATTTAGACTTCTAGCATTGAGCAGTATGACTCTCAGATTGCATTTGTTTGTAGCTGTTACAGTGGTAATTGGTCTTTGGAACACCGCCTAAAAAAGGCACTATAGGGGTGGCAAGATCCTTGACCAATATCTGGAAGCCCAGGGATGACAGATGCAGGCCATCTCTAGCAAATTATCGAGGTCTGTCAGTCATGTCATCCCAGGCAGACAGATATTGGATCCCCTTAGAATGACACCAAAAACTTAGCCAATTGTTGAAATCAATCATTTTCTGCTTGTATTGTGGTGTCATTCTGAGTGATGGTAGGATGCTGCTCAGGGCTAGGGTCATACCCACCTGGGCTACATAATCCAAGAGATCCTCCATGTCTCTTTTCATGTAGTCCAGAGAGGTACGTCTCAGGTCATTCACACCCACATGTACAATGACAGAGTCATATTTGTACCTGTTGTTAAGGGACCTGAGTGCATGTGTTATGTGGTGGATCCTGGCAACTGACAGGCAGCTGACTGTTACTTTCTCATTATTCAACCTAGTGAGTGACATCACTGTGCCTCACTATCGAGTTACCTTTGCTAGTGTGTTGAGTACAGTGTTTTGCTTAAGGGGCTTTGGTTGACTGGCACACTGCTTAGGAGAGCTAGGTGTCTCGTGATTAATATTGTGTTGTGGTTGAGTGCATTTCTGCCTTGGAGGTCTCTACTGTTTGGGTACAGTTTTGTTGAGATCCTCCGAGAATGTGGGTGTGTGGTTTGTGTTTTTATGTGAAGGCAGTGCTGGTATGTGTTCTGGAGGGCTATGTGTTCCATGTGGTGTAGTGCAAGTGTTGGCCTTCTCCTCTTGACCAGCTATTCCGGTCTTGGCTGGAGAGTGCATGGCTTCCAGTTTGGATATATGTGTGTCTCTCACAAGCCTCAGTGTTGGGAGGTAAGAGGAGAGGGTTGTCAGTGTACATGAAGCAGTAGCTACATTGCCTCAGGATGCCCAAATTCACCAAGTTAATAGGAGAAAGCACAGGGAACTGACCTTTAGACATGCCTAGAGGGATTGACATTAATAAGTACTGGAGCTGTTTTCTTGTAGAACGTTTAGTGCTGGTAGCACTTTTGTGTGATACAATAATTGCTACAAAAAGTCAGGTAAAGTGCTAAACTAATAAGCTAGTAAAAGTGCAGGCGAGAGCTAGCAGATCTAAGGGAAAAATTGAAGAGCAGACTTTGGCACCACTCAGAAGCTTACAAACAGTCCTGGATCCTGAATCTGGACTAGATTAGTTGCAGCAAGGGTGGGAAACAAGCACAGATGTGGGCTTTTAAACCAGAAAGTTGAAAGAGATGAAAAAACTGCACGAATGGCCAATAAGCTACAATTTCTGGGCCAGAAACCACTCCTCTTGTGGTCGATAGGCTACCTAGTGCTTACCACTCCCACTGATAAGCCAGAAGGCTTCTCTGCAACAAAGAAAGGCTTGGGGGCTCAAAAGCTTACCAACAGTCCTGGATACAGCAAATCTGTATCTGGACTAGACTAGTTACAGGAAAGGCAGGAAACAAGCGCAAATGCAGGCTTTTAAAACAGAAAGTTGAAAGAGATGGAAAAAACGCCAAAACAGCCAATAAACTACAATTTCTGGGCCAGAAATCACTCCTCTTATGGTAGATAGGCTACTTAGTGCTTACCACTCCCACTGATAAGCTAGAAGCCTTCCCTCCAGCACCGAAAGGATTGGGGGGGCTCAGTGGCAGTAAGAGTTTCAGGTGATAACAGAGAGCACTGAACGTTTGCATAACGACATCACTCGGTATGTTGGATTTGCACTTGTGCATGGTACACTGTTCTTCTTCATCGCCAGCACACCAATCAGGTGGCCAGCTGCATGCCTCCTTCCATTACAGTTGCTACGGTTTAAACCACACAGCCCTCAAGACTGACTGCAAATGTAATGGTGACTTTTAAAAGTCAGTATTCATTAAAGAACAAATGTGATTGGCGGATTGCACCCCAACACTTTGCGCCTGGGGCAGTTGCTCCCTTTGCCCCATCCTAGCCATGCTTCTGCTCAGTTTAATGTGTCATCCAAAGGATGGTGCACTCAGGAGGGCAGCACCCCTTGTATGGTGCATTGCAGTGTAAGTACTGAAAAATTACTGTCTGTGAAGTTGAAGTTTACATGTTTTCTGAAAGTTTATGGGGTTTATCCTTCCTTGAGAGTTGGAGTCATAGCTTAAAATGATCTGCATTAAGACACTTGAATTACCCAATACATAAAGATTATAAATATATATATATCTATATATATATATATATATATATATATATATATACACACACACACACACACACACACACACACACACACACACACATATATATATATATATATATATAAATTAAGCGCTGACAGTGTTTGCTGGTTCAAGGAACCCCTAGAAGAATTAATGGAGTTGGTAGTTCTATTGTAGCTTTAACAAATGGAGGGGCGAGTAGCAGTTACAATGAATATTATGTCTCTCCTGCAAGTTTCACTGAGGCATTGGATCCCCAATAGGACTGTCAGTCTGAGGACACACAACAGATTTCCCAAAAAAACATAAAGCCCCACTTTTAACAGTCACTCCATATGACTTATGGTGGTCTATGTACTGAAAGCATTAATTTATTTTTCAGTATAACCCAAAGGCATTCAAATTTTAAAATGAACATAGAAACTCTAATTTTTGAGGTTATTCATCCTATTATAGGCATTATTACACATTTTGTTTGCTAGCTATAAAGAGCGATGCATATGCTTTTGCTGTTTTTACAAATGTGTAGCAAACATATCAGAATAAGACAATCTACCCTGACTGAGGCTTCCATGTGCTGAAGTCTTCTGTTAGCTGAAGAGCTCTCTGATGCCTGAAACAGTGGTTTACTGATATCCCAATCACCTTCGTCTGTGGCTGCCCTTCAATCCAGAGAGTACAGCTGTGTCAAGGTTAACAGTCTACCAAGTTTCTTGCTTAAACTATAGCCACTGATGGTTACTGTCCCGTTTTCTTGTAGTATGTTATTTATCCCATTTCTTAATCCTGTTGTTGGTACAAGAACACTTGATCTTCCTTTCCCAGTTCACTGTCTCTAATATCTGCCTTCCTAATTTTCTATTTTTGGATGGGGAGGTCTAGGATTCTCTTTCTGTCACTCAAAATGTTTTCCCCACAGAAAAGTTTTGCTAGCTTAAATTGTTGATAATGAAGTGTTTAAAACTTCTAATTAGTATTTGTATTTCACATTCAGCAAACCATCCCATCACCATAGGCCTGTTTTTTCCAAAGTGGAACTGTGCTATCCCCAGGAAAAATTAATTCCTCTGAGATCTGTACCAGTTGTACAAATCTATACTGAAATCCATCATGGAAACCATTCTAGCTTCATTTTTTAATAGTGAGGAATCACCGTCTTCCAATTCATAAATTTTCCCTTTGCCCTCTTTCTCACATCCAGTCATTCCTAGAAGCACAGTAACATTTTGCTATGTCCCCCATTGACTAAGTCATTCTTTCTTGCTGTTGGTATCAGCACACACCAGGAGGTGAAATTTGTGGCAATAGCTGTCATACTTCAGTTTAGAAGATTTTGATGTTCCACACAGCCCTCTTTCTGCAAACTGGCAGAATCAGTGTTACAGCTAACTACACCAAGGTGCTGTGTGTGCATTTCTGCAAACCTGCAGTGCTTAGCTGGAATGCATGCACTCCTTCACCAGGCTCACATTCCTGTACTTTGGAATAAAGTACTGGCACCACATGGTGCTAGTGTGTCAGGAATTAAATGACACCCTCTCTCCCTCCCAAATGAGTGAGACAACCTTAGTCTGTCACTTCCATCCCTTCTTGGATGACTCCAAAAACACCTGGGCTGCTTTCTTACCTGAGTTGTCTGAGGTATAATTAAGACTCCATCCCTGTGTGTTGTGATGCTGTCTCAGCAGATATCTGTAACATTTAGTTCACATGACTGTGCAGCTGTTGCCACATTCCTAGATGCATACCATCATTTGCCTGTTGCACTCAGTATAACATCCTAACAATTTAACTTTCCAAAAGATGTTTCTCTTCTGTGGTTTGATGCTGTCTAATCACTTTTGGTTCAATACAAAGCAGGCCTTGGTGTCCTGATACTCATTGGTAGTTCATTCTTGTTTCGCAGGATAACATATGCATTGTACACATGAATATGTGTCTAGATTATTACTCTCACCTGTCAAAACTATTACGCTGCCACTTGTAGTAGAGTGTCGTTGGATTTTTGACAGGTAGTGATAATTACGTAAGACTTATCAAGAAGGTAAGCAGCAAAGAATATCAGTCTGCTGTCCCATTTCCTACATATGGATATATTTTGGAGTACAAGGAGTTCCACTTTCATCGAAAGCTGGCTTAGTACAATCATGCATTACACAAACTCATCTGAGACTTTTTGGAGTTACAATCAGCTCCATTTTTGTCCATAATGCTCTGCAAAAAAAGGCTTTCTTCCAGACATGTTTTGCTCAACATTGAAACTGAAGCATCAGAAAAATTGTCTCAGACCATGCTTTGATGTTTAAACAATTTGTGGAATAAAAATGTCTAAAACGTTTTACAATTAATTCTCTTTACTACTTGCTTAGGCCACGGTGGTGCAGTGGTTAGCGTTGTCGCCTCACAGCAAGAGGTTCTCCTGTTCGATTCTCTGCTGGAGCGCCTTCTGTGTGGAGTCTGGATGTCCTCCCCATGGTCGAGTGACGTTGAAGACATGCAGGTAGGTGTGTGCGTGAATGGGCATACCTTCTTTGAAGCTTGGGCGTCAGGCTGGCAACTCGGCACAGTAAAAATCCACTGCCATTCATTAACGGATGGGAGTTCCACTGTGGCGACCCCTAACCGGGAAAAGCCGAAAGACTTTTTCTCTTTTCTACTTGCATGTTTTGACCTCTAGCTGACCTATTGTATAGACTTTTCCTTTTATTCATCGGTTAGTCAGTTTACAACACTGTTCTTGCCCTCCCTAGACCTCATGCATTTTTGTCACCTCATCCTTCTTGTTCAGGACTGTTTTCTGGAAGTCTCTTACTTGACCATTATTGTTAGAATTCACAGCTGTTTGGTTTCTTTATTTGATCTTGTACTGTGCTTATTTCGTAACAGAGAAAGTTCCCAAGAAATATATATGAGGTCTCAAAATATTGTATCAACAAAACATTTTTCATTTGTTTATTGTCTGAATAAAGAGAATTTTAAAGCTGCCAGTGAAGTTTATAAAATCTTTACCCATTACGATTAGGATCAGGAAAAACAGGTTAAAATTATTTTAAGCAGACTAAAGTACAGCAACCTCCCCCGCTGGAACTTTGACCTCAAGCACTGCCTAAAGTTAACTCCCCTGACCTCTAGGGATGAACATGTTACTGTTCAAGATGAGAAGAAATAGCATGAAAATAAGTAAAAAAAAGTATTAAGCAATTCTCTCTCTCTCTGGGTCCTTAACCCAAAAAAGTCTAGGTTGGAACAATTGTGTTGTACTGATTCTGCAGCTGTCATTTCTAAGTTACCTGTCAAAATAGTAGTTACAAAAGGTCACTTTAAATTGGTCAAGACAGTTTACCTTTTCTGGCAGACAACTGGACAAGATTATGCATCTGAGATGTTCACTTATGTGGTCTTTTAGTCCCTTCATTGAAACTTGACTACAAAAATCAAAAGGAGGTATTGTTTAGACTCTAGCAAAAATGTCAGCAACATCTTCTTTTGGTTTCAGGGTGGACAGCAGTACCTTGCTATTGGCTCCCTTGAAGAATTAATGGAGTTGGTGGTTCTATGGTAGCATTAACAGATGTAGACTCTTTTCCAGTAGCACATTCATAGTTTTCCTTACTGGCTCCCATCCTTGCAAAAGTCCTGAGGAGGCTAGGGTTTATCCACCAAGCACCAATATGAAAGTTTATTGATGTCAGAAATGCAGCCTTTGATGTAGACTCTTCTGATGTAAACAGTGCCATTGGTATTAATAGTCTGGAAAGGGACTGGCAAGGATGCTGTCAACATTGCTGGGTTCTTTGTCAATGGGTTGGAGATCAGACCATTGAGATTAAGCCTGGCTTTTATCATATTTTTGTTAATGCAGAACTAGATGGGAATAGCCTTCATGACATCAGGGCCAGTACCTTCAGTGTTGGGCCCGAGGACAATGGGTTTGTTAGTCCTGATATCAGAGGTCATGCAGCTGGAACCAAGCTTGACTCCAAGTCTATTGATGTTGGAGAAGCTGTCATCAAACCTTCACATTCTACAGCAAAGGTAAATGCCCTCACCTCTGAGTTCTGTAGACAGTTCTTCATATGTTTCCCTTAAAATTGTACCCACAACAGTGGCAACCTCTACTGTAAATGTTTTCTTGTCTGTATCTCTAGACATCCAACTTTTTGGCAAGCAAAACAGAAAAGCTGGCAATCTTCTGCAGTGTCCTCTTCTAATGTCCAGAACAATTCCTGTTCCTTCATCTGTGAGAACTGATGAGAAACATATATTCAAGAAGAAGAAACTAGACTCTCCCTCAGAGTCTCCTTTCACAGATATCAAGGATGAAGAAGGCGTAGCTTCTTCAGCATCCCCCTACTGACCCCAAATGTGAAGAGGTTCTAGAGATAGTGATACAGAGAGAGGGGTGACCCACAGACAATATATCCTGTTCCCAAAAGACCCTGGGATAATTCCTAGACCCCTCACATGTCTCCCTGAATGGGCCTTCCTGTAGACATGCTGTTGTAACTTGTCAAGAGATCTACATGGGAAAACCTGATGTTCTAGAACTAGTTCTGAAAAGACTGGAAAATGCATTTTGTCCATCCAGGGACTTTATCTGTTTAATTGAGACACTCGGACCCTGTTCACTTTAGCTGTAAGTCCCTTAAAAATGCATTTAGTCTGCAGAGCCCTGCTGTCCATCCTTCAAATAAGGAATCGAGGGATGGATAGATTTGGGAAGAATGTTTTCTCTTTCTGTACTTTCTCCCCTGAGTGTGGTAAACTACTTTTCTCATATGTAAAGATTCCAGCAAAAGTCGATAAGTCATTTACTCAACAAGTTGTCAAAAGAACAACTTAAGAGTTAAACTTTAGTCTCAGTTAGACCTGCCTCACTATAAGAATTCCCTACTGCTCAGCTGATGGCGAGGCTTGGGCAGTAAGTGCTGGCTGCAGATTACTGATTTTGCTGAGGACACCAAAGTGATGTGTATTAATGCCCCTTTTGCTGGATCTGCTTGTTTTGGCCCAAGTATTAAAGCACATGAAGAATATGGAAAGAGAAGGAAAGTCCATTTCTCCTGATGTAAAATTTCAGATTTCTCACTGCACTTTTTCTGCAATCCAGCAGAACCCACATTAAATCTAGTTTTGGTGTAATCACTGGCAACAAAATAACTGCAAATCTGGAAGATGCCAGTGTGACCGTGGTAACATTCAGAATACATTCTACACAATTGGGTTCTTAGTTGGTCATTATGGCCCAGTGACCAAAAATTCCTGTTTGTCCACAAACTTATCAAATCTGCCTAGCATTCTGTGCACTCATACCATGTTGCTATGGCCTGGAACTCCTTATATCCCTCCATCAAGTCAGTACCCTCCCTCCCAGCCTTCAAAACTATTCTGAAAGACTTCCTAGCCAAAATATGTCTTTATTCTTGCTCAGTACCAGGATAAATTATATCCCTAAATGTGAACAAATACCAAGTCATACCTTACATCTCCTTACTGTCCCTTCTTCACTCATTTCCTGACTTGTATACATTTTTCTCCCCTGGCTTTCTCTCTAAGTATACTATACGCCTGCATTTCCCTCACTTTATTGCAATTCCTGTTTGTGTTATACCAACTTATGTTTATGTTCTCTATAAACTGGCTAAAATTTCTGTAACTACTAAATTATTGTCATATAATTTGTACATATTCTTATCCAATGTTTTCATATTATGCTTAATTTGGTACAATTATTTAAACAGTATTTATTTTTGTATTATTTTAAAGACTGTAAAATTATTCTCCTTAAAATGTTTTGTAATACTTTAGACCTTTTCTCCTCGGGCCTCAGCTGAAAATGGGCTGCTATACCTGTGAGTGAGCTAAGAACGTCGGGTGTGTGAGCAGTTGTCAAGCTTCTTTTGCTTTTTGTTAGCAGAAAGGAGGGTGTTTCAGAGAGAGAGTGAGTCTCTTGAATTTTTACTTAGTTATAGAACTGAGCACAGTGTCCTGTAATAGAGTGAAAGGAGCAAAGAGAAGAAGGGCTACTGGATTTTTTTTTCTGGTTTGTACAGATATTTTTTATTTTATTTTATTGCCTTTGTTTACCGGGAAAGTCCACTGGGCCTAAAAGAGCCCATTTTCAGTGGAGGCCCAGCGGGGAAAAGCTCAGACAAGAACATAGATACAGAAAAAAGCTAAACATTAATTGGTACAGAAGTAGAAACATAGTGATTACAGTGACATATACAGAATATTTACATAAAAGCAGGAATCTAGTTGGTTTGATTACAGTAATATGTACAGAATATATACACAATGGCAGGAATTTAGTTTCTTTCCAGATTAGTTCAATCAGAGAGGTATAAACAGAGATCTATATTAATCTGCATTATTGTACCACTGTCATCAAGTGATGAAAAAATAACAAATATGGGAAAAGTATCATCAGTCTCTTTTATATTTTACTGATAGATTGCTGTCCTGGTCTTTATTTAATCAAGTCTGTATATCACTGGTCCAAAACATGTTCCTGGCCATTTTGGCTCACATGCCGACCCGATATATTGTGGACAACAAGCTGTTAGTGTTCGATTTGTCTGGCTTATTACCCTCCCACCATTTGCTGTTGTGTTTTTTAAGCTAGTGTCTCTGGCTTTCTCACACTATGGTAATCTGACTAACGGAGTCCCTCTCTCACTCCCCCTTTGATTGCTTTTGTCAGTCGTGTAAACTGATTAAGTTTTTTCCCACCCATTGTTTTACATAGATCCACAATACTGACAGCCCACTCACAGAAGTATTGCTCTTGAGATAACCTAATTTACTACATATTGTTATCTTCACAAAGCTCCCATCTGATTAGCATCCTTGTCACACTCTCAGAGAGTGCTGAATAAATCCTGTGCCATCATTGGCAGATAAAAAATGTATCTTACTGTTTTGCACTTCATTTAACTGCATAATCTGTTGATTTCTGCATTTTAAATTGTTTCAAGTACCTCAGTAGTGTACAGTTTCCTGATTGCCGAGAGCTGCACTTTTCAGAAGCTTTACTGGCAGTGTTACTGTGTAAGTTCTTACTTCATATTTTTGTTAGTACTTAATCATTGTATTTCTAAAACACTGGCCCTGCTAAAGGCATTCTACACAGTTTCCTGTGTTGTAAATGCCTGTAAAATGTGTCATGTTTGAGAGGTTCTTGGCCGATTCTTACCGAGCTCAGCAATAATTGATGTCCTTACTTGTGCCTTTGAAGTGATTTCCTTGCTTCATGTGCCATCCGAGGCACAAGCCAAGTACTTGAATTTAAAAATCACACTTTCAGAAGCTATTTTAGTGATCAGTTATTTATTTATTGCTTTATTTGTGTATTTACCAGTATTTAAGTCTGAAAGTACTGCATTTGCTTAAACTGTCTTGCTATTTGTCTGATTGATTGAAATTGCCTTGTCTAGCTAGTTTGTCAAAGTTGTTTTGTGGTACATACTCTCTCAAACAATCTTTTTTTGTGCTTTTACATTTAGAGGGCTGAGATAGTCTATCTAGTGGCAGTAGGTGGTGGCCTGATCTGAGTTGGAGAACACAGAAGTTTACGTTTAAAACTAGTAGTAGGACTGTAACCTGCAATTTAGTGATATATTACACAAAGTTAAGATCAAAGCAACTAGCTTGATAGTACTAATACCATATCCTAGCACTATTCATCTCTATTCCCTAACTGTAGAGACCACCCTAGGAACCTTTGTAAAACCCAGTCCTCAAATCCCAATAGCCCACCATAATACAGTCCCGGACAACACAGTTCTGCAATTTCCAAATGTATCCGTACCCATCTTGGTAGATATGGGCATCCAGAGACAATGTAGCAGTTGTCTAATGTTCACTGACAACCTTTTAAACCTTAAAGAAACCAACACAGTATGTGAGAGATGTGCATACACAATTTCCTTGGAGGCAAAAATCTCACAAGCAAGGTGGTTGAGAGCACACATAGTACATCCACCACACATAGTTTCCACACACATAGACCATCTTATGCTGAGGCACTAAAAAGCAATCTTCCCAAAGCTCAAAGACCTGCTAAACCTGCAAACAACAGTCCTTATTCTCAGCAATCTCTAAAGCATACATCAAAACCAACACCAAACACTGCATATAACACTACGCCCAATGGACCCTTGAAAGCAAACCCCATAAGGTAAGCAATCAATTTACTTAGGACTGTTGTCACAGGGGACTCCATTGTATGGCACACAGATGCCCCACTTACCAGACTGGACCAGGAGAACATTATCCCGAGCCAGGATCTGCCAAGTTACACATGCACTCATGTCACTGCACCACAGGTACCAGTATGATTGTATCATAGTCCGTGTGTGTGTAAATGACCTGAGACATACCTCTCTGGAGTGTATGAAGAGAAACATTATGGGCCTCTCAGACTGGTATGTGCCTTGCACCGAGCAACATTTTACCTTCACCAAGGATGATGTCACAGTATGAGCAAAAATGATTGACTTTAAAAATTGGGTTAGTTTCTAGTATCATTCCAGGGGTATTCAATATCTGTCATCTTGGGAGGACATGATCAAAAGATCACATTACTTTGCCAAAGATGCCCTGCACCGGTCACCCCTGGGCTTCTGGATCCCCTTAGAGCCTTTTTTTAAGGCAATGCCAAAGTGATAAACTACTGACAGAGCAAATAAAACCCAAAGGAGCCACAAGGCATTACTGCTCAATGCTAGAAACCTTAAGAAACTCCATACTCTAAAAGCTCTCCTCACTCAGGAGAATATAGACATCTGTGCCATTGCTGAGAAATGGTTTAAATACACAGAAGGTACTCCAGCAGGCAAGGCTACAGTGCCTTCCACACATTTAAACCATCAGCCAGGGACTGTATGTGGAAGAGTCTTGATCTACTTTAGCAAAAAGTATACACCAAGCTTGGTTAAACAAGATGATAACTTACAGTTCATCCACTTGGAGATCATCTTAGAGTCTCTTATCATATCCTAGCAAGCTATACGTCACCATCTGTGTATCAAGAATCCCACAACTGTTATCTAGACCTACAGCAGGCACTCTCCATCCAACTGAATACTTTATTCATGGGAGACTTTAACTACCCATCTTCTCAGGCTGTAGACAACCACAAGGCCTTCTACACCTATGTAGGTGTAAAGGTAATGTGCTGCAATGAACAGAACTGGTAGTAAATGATACCACCTTCATTGAGCAGTGACACAGAAAATCTGCTGGCTTCAAATTCTTCTCAGACTTTATCCCCATCCCCCCTTGCAAAATCCCTACCAGCATAACCCTCCCAACTATCAACAGGGAGCAAGTTATAGTGGTATTCACTAAGGATGAAAACACAGCCTTAGTGGGCCCTAACAGTATCCCAGGTTGCCTTCAAAATAGCCTGAAACATGACCTATCAATACTGCTTGAGTCATTTTTCAACTACAGCCGTAAAACAGGCTATGTACCAAGTGAAGAGAGGATGACAAAGTTTTCCCCCTTCACAAAGGTGGACCATCAACTGACCCCAGAAACTACAGACCCATTAATCTGACTACTGTAATATGCAAAGCCATGGAACGAATAATTATGGACATTATCAACAAAGCCATTGCCAATCTAGAGACTCTGGACCCATCCCAGTTTGTTCTTGATAAAGGAAGACCATGCCTACATAACCTGGTAGATGTCTTTGAGAAGGTAACCAAGGCAAAGGATGAAGGGAAAAGGGTTCATACTGCCTACCTAGAACTGGCTAAGATGTTCGACATGATACACCACTCAAGTATTGTGGACAAACTCACCAAACTAGGGATAAATCCTTGCACATCTTGCTGGATTACCAGCTGGCTCACAAATGGGACCCAAGAAGTCAGGATTGGTGAGACCAACTTCATCTAGTGGCAGGTCACCAGTGGAATACCACAGGGCTCCATGCTGGGCCCACTCCTGTTTGGCATCTACTTCTCGGAGGTCAAGGCTGATGTCAAGGGTCTGTGGCTCATCAAGTATCCAGATGACAGCAAATTTGGAGCCATCATAAATTCCCCCTAGGACACTAACATCCTGCAAGAGGGTATAACACAGACAAATGACTGATACCAAAGTCACGGAAGTGCATTATCATGCCTTTTGGGAAAATATCTAAACAGGCAAATTACTCCAATGATAAGACATCCCTAAGTGCTGACCTGGTAGAGATTTGGAAACATATGTATACAGTACTATGGCCTTTGATCAATACGTAACCAAAGTAGTAAGAAAATCACTCTATGTCACTCGACTTATAAGTAAAGTTATGACTTCCATGTCCAAGGAAGTTGTAGTACCACTCTACTTATCCCTTATCAGACACATCATTGAATACAATGACCCCTTCGGCATGTACCTGGTTAGGCATGTGCAACAACTGGAACACCCACAGAGGTTTCTCACCAAGAGAATCCAAGGTATTAACGCACTGTCCTATACAGATCGCCTTAGTGCCCTTTCCCTACATTCAGTTTCCTACAGGTTTGTTGTGAAGCTGTCTGTGCTTAGCATGTAAAGCATCCTTAGATCCAGCCCTGATGGAGCTTTTGCACATCTGCAAAATGAGAAGCACCAGCAGCATAAGATCTAGGGATCTGAACGTTGCTTGTGACTTAAATAGAACATGCTTTTGAGATAGATATGTGACTCAAAGGATTCCTATGCTCTGGAATAGGCTCCTCATCCATGTGAAGTAGAGTAGATCCCTAATCCTATTCAAAATGGCAGAGCCCCTTACTAGCACTCTTCAAGAGAAACCTTGATGAGTGGATGGGTAACAGAAAATACACCACTGGGATCACCTCATTGGCTCTGCTTGACAGAGGATCAGTTAATTAATCAATGGGGTGGCGAAAGCTGACACACTCTGGCTAGGCTTATAAATGCCCTGTGGCAGATAGCCTAGTACCTACATATGAACTTAAAAGTAACCTTGATCAATGAATGGGAAATGACACATTCACCCCTGAGCTGACCCCCACATCTCTTATAGACAGAAGCCAACAGTAAACATTCCCTAATTAACACTCCCCACATAACTTTTTACTAACCTTCTTACTAATATGCTCCCCCATTAAAACACATATGTTACCAGGTGATACAGTTGGACTGGGTTGCATGGCTAGGCTTATAAACGTCTTGGTGGCCATTAGCCTTGTATATACCTATGAAACCAGTTTGATTCTCCCAGTAATCAAATGTCAATCGATCAATCAGTAAATAAATGTCACCATTTCAGAAGCAGGAATGATCAGCAAATGGCATGGGTACCCTAGTCTTTCATTCAGGATACAGCACTTGAACCCCCTGTGACTTTGCTCAACTGTCCAATTATGGATATAGGATCATCTGTCCTTCCAGTTGCAGTCCTAGATGGCCATCATAGAGGACAAGTGGATAATGACAGTAATAATGATGACAGTGATGACAATGATGACAGTGCATAGTCATCCCCTTTGGAAAAAACAAAGTACCCACAAACTACCACATAGGTGGTAGCCCCCTAAATACGGAAGATGTAATAAGGGATCTGGGGACCCAAGCAGATCGTAACCTCTCCTTTGATAATCACATTGCCAAAGTGGTTAGAAAATCCTTCTATGTGGCCCACCTAATCACAAAAGGGTTTGCATCCAGATCGAAACAGGTCATTGGGCCCCTCTACGCATCACTCATCAGACCCATCATAGAGTGCAATGCCCCATTTGGGATGTACCTTACAAGACACCTGCAACAACTGGAAAGACCACAGAAGTACCTCACCAAGAGGATCACTGGCCTCAAGCAGATGCCCTATGCAGCTCGACTGAAGAAACTCCAGCTGTACTCTGTTGCATACCGCCTACTCAGAGGTGATCTCTGCCTGACATACAAGGCAATGTCCAACCCAGAATTGACGGACATGCTCCACCTAAAGAAAACCATATCCTCTTGAGCCACATGATCCAGGGATCTAAACCTCACCACAACAATAAATAGGACGTGCTGGAGGGATAGATTCCTGTCCCAGATACTTCCCATGCTCTGGAACAAGATTCCAAGAGTCCAGTCTACATTAGGCAGAGCTCCTCGCTAACACTCTTCAAGAGAAACCTTGACAAGTGGATGGGAAACAGAAAGTTTATCCCAGGGATCACTTCAATGGCTCTGCTGGACAGATGCACAGGAAACTAATCTAAGGGGGTGCCGAAAGCCAACACATTCCGGCTAGGCTTATAAATGCCTTCTGGCAGATAGCCTAGTACCTACCTGTGAACCTATAAGTGGTTATGTGATTCTCTTCCATATACTTCTACTTGCTGTATGTCCTACACCATTAAATGACTGCAGCAAGAAAAGAAGCATCAAACCTCATAAACATAAGAGCCATCCAAGATGTCTTACAAGACAGAAAAGATTTGGTCATTACTCCAGGTTCCTTTTGATGCCCAAAAAAGACAAAGGACCTCTGGCTTGCCTAAATGAGGTAATCCCCAAGCAAACTTTTCAGATGGTTATGGAGAAGTCCAACTTTCCTTGTCTGTCAAGGAAACTGGATGCATGATTGAACTTTCAGCATATCAGCCTCTACATCAGGATTGCCAAGGAGTCCAGAAGATGTTTATACTTACTAGTAGGAACCAAACAATACCAGTTCCAGGCCTCTGACATTCAATCACACCTTAGACACCAGGTTGTTCTCCAGATGTATGTCCTTATTTGCAGTGAACCAGAGGTAAAAACGGTTAAGGGTGTTTCCTTACCAGGATGAAATTCATCTAGCCATTTCAGCTCGGAACATCTCTTCTTCTTCATTCACTTCAATCCTTTGGGAATACAGTGAATACTGGAAAGTCATCTCAAATACTGACTTTTGTAGGCTGCTCCCTGAACACTCTATCTTGCAAGGCCTGTCTTCCTATGTACAGAATTCTGCACTTATAAAACATGTTCTTACAAATTGTTCAGTCTCAGACAGCGACAGCGTTCTTAGATCTAAGGGCCTTAGGTCTATTGTTCAGTCTCAGACAGCGACAGCGTTCTTAGATCTAAGGGCCTTAGGTCTATTGTTCAGTCTCAGACAGCGACAGCGTTCTTAGATCTAAGGACCTTGGGTCTAATGACCACCACCATTTGCATGGTTTCCTTTACAGTGTTGTTCAGATGTTAATAAGAACTCTTCAATGAACCTTAAAAGTCAGTGGGCTTGGCTAGCAGATCCAGTGAACACAACACATTAAGATTTCCAAAGCATGCAAATTGCATCTTGTCTGGTTCAGACATCATACCTAACTCTGGGCAACTAGTTCATCCCCCACTTCTGCAATGTCAGTCATCATGAATGCCTCTGCCATTGAGGGAGGGCATTGTAAGCAATAATGGAGAATGCCAGACCATGGCCGTATTTTTGCATAGTTGTCAGAATGTCACAGCAGTTACCTACACTGACATCTGCAGCTGTAACATTCAGCTTGTACTTAATTCAGGCAGTGTATTGGTTCATTTCCTTTAAAGCACTGGAACCTTTTCGCTCCAGCTGCCCTTCACAAAAGAGTCAAACTTTGCTCAGATCTGGGTCTGTCCATTGCACTGTATAGAACGATCACAATGTACTCAAGTTGTCAACCACTCTGTTCCATACAGTGTCTTGTCTAACCTGTACAGAATCCTTCAGTCCCTCTTATTACCGCTGATCTGACTAGTCTGCAAGGGTCTTCAGGTGATATTAAATGTTAAAAACTTTCCCAGAGAACACAAGAGAACATTATCATGTATACTACCTGCTTAATCAAGCTCTGACCATCATTTATTGGTATTTGCTGATGGCCATACAACCTTCTCCTTCCTAACTTGGGCAGTTTGTGGCAATACAAATGTCAACCAGAATTTAATTTCATTTTATTTTACTTTTTTATTTATTGCTTTTGTATACTAGGAAAGTCCAGCTGTGCAAGAGACCCATTTTCAGCAGAGACCTGGGGAGAAACACTTCACAAAAAAAGGGTACACTGAAGGACAAACAAAGTAAACGGCAATATTCTGTTTTATATCATACAGAAAGTACACAAGTCTTCATAACAAAATGTTGGACAAAGTACAAGAGAAACTCTAAATGCAAGTAATAAAACATAATTGTAGTTCATAGGGAACATGGTACTTCAGTCAGCAGAGATAAATAAAATGAACACACTTTTTAACTAGCAATGCCAAAAAGAAAAGTAGCCTCTGCATATCTCCTACCTTGACTGCTAAATGCTACCTTATCTACCCCATTCTTCAGAAATCTCTACTAACAAAAGCTGAACAATGCTATAACAAGATAGCTAAATTTGCCACAAACCAATCTGCTTAATCCTACCATTGCCTGGCCTTAAAACAGTTAGGCTGGCTAGAACTTGGAAGCAGTTATCAACTGTTCATAATAGAATCTGCAAACTGCAAAATTGTCTTGTACTCCAAGCCTTAGCGGAAACTTATACCCCTGCACAATCACTATGCTCCATGGCCAAGTCCCTATTAACTGTAACTAAAACCCACAACTCTGCTGGTCTGTCCTTGTACTCAAATTATGTCTCCAAAACTAGGAATTCTATCCCTAAAACTATCAAGCAGCAAACCTTATCTAGATTGAATAATTTGCTAAAACAACACTTTAAAAACACTTGGCTTAGTTCTTGCACCAGCTAAGGCTAGACTACTCTTTGCTTTACACACCTTCATTACACCTATATGCCTCAGGAAAGTAACTTCTCAATGTAAATTTCTCTCTGTCTTCTGTTCATTTGCCCTTACTGCCAATTTTGTTGTTTCTACAAGTTTTCCCTCCAGCAAAATTCCATCTCATACATTACATTCTACCTCAACTTTACTACAACTTTCTTTTCCTACATATCACCCCACAGATGTCCACACTGTTCACCTTTCTTCACCTACTCTCTGCATTCTACTCCTATTTCCCACACCACCTCTTTCTTCTATCCTTAACTATAAAATTGTAATTTCCCATTTTAAACCTCATTATCTTGTATTAATATGTAATGACTCTATATTTTATTGAGTGAAGATTTTTTTCTAGTATAGCAACCTTTCAGGTATTGCACATCAATTCTGTAACTTTAAGCTTTAAATTTTGCTCTCTTGTATAAAATTTCCCATTTCATTACTGGAGCTTTTCTCCCCAGGCTTCCACTGAAAAGGTTCTTCGGCTACAGCTGAGTCAAACTATCCCGGTCAACACACAGTCAGTCAGTCAATAACTAAATAATAACACAGATGACAGTAAATATGTTTAACACACTCAGAGGGCCAGATTCAATAAAGCCTACACTAAGTGTACAATAAGTGTACAAAATATGTATTCAATAAAATTTATCACATTTTTATGCTTTCTAGTTACTCAGAAACATTACACTAAGTGTATATGTAATCTACACTTTGTGGTTACCTTTATGAATCCCTGTCAGTATTTAAAGCTGCAAGAATGTCAGAAGGAAAACTAAAATTAGGAGAAAGAAGGTGTGCGTTATTTCTGTGTTGTCTGTTCACTCAGAACAGTGTACACTTAGTGTACGCTTTACTGAATCTGGCCCAGAATCTAAACAGAGAGGGAATGGAGTCAAATAGATTTGCTAGAGAAAGAAGTGAATGTAAGGCAGAAGAAGAAGGGTGACTGAGGAATAAAGAATGAAGGATATAGTTGATTATAGGGAAACAAAGTGAGGTGTAACAGAGAAGAGAGAGGTATAATGAAAATGAGGTGTATAAGAGGGATGATGTTGAAAGTATGCGAGAGGGAAGAAGGCTGGGATATGTAATAATGGTATCAAGTTGCTTGTGTATGGTAAGTGTCTAATTCTATTTATATGTTTGGTTTGTGATAGAAAGGGTAGGTGTTGATTACCCTGCTGCAGAGGTCTGGCAAAGTCTGTTAGGTCAGTCTTTAATTGCAGTTTGAATAAGTTCAGGGAGTGAACCTGTTTCAATGCAAGTGGGATCTCACTTTGATCTCAAATATACCCAGTAGCACTAGAGTACATAGACAGTTAGCTGGAGAGTTAAAAGAAAATGAGAGGAGCTGCAGCCAGTAGTCTTTCTATTCAGACTATACCTCTTGCTAACTCCCAGGTGGAAGTACTGGAATGTGGACATGAGACCTATCAGCATTGTAATCTACTGCCTTCCAGTTGATTACTTTTTTGCTTTAATGAGTTTCAACTAACACTAAGAACTGTATGTAAGCTGTGGACCACAAGTTAATACTAGTAGGTTGTCATGTTTTAAACAAGTGACAAATGACAAAGTATTGAAAACTGGTCATAAATAAGAAACACGTTTTAAAAAATGCTTTAAAATCTAGAAACCATTTAATTAAAACAGCTCTTCTTTATATTCAGGGATTGCCTTTTCATCTGAACTTGTGTATGCTTACAAAGGTCTGAACCCTGAGAAACCAGATCACTGACTGTTTCACTGTAATCAAATGACAGTAGGAGATAGTCACTTTCATTAATAAACTATCTCCACATCCAGTAATTATAATCATTTTATTGACCATGTACACTCCAAATGTTTCATTGTGATGATGATAATAGTAATAATAATCACAGTAATGCATTTCAACTTGTTTCTGTCAAACATTTTATTTTTATTTATTTAATTTATACTTATTATTAACAGGGTTATTCCAACTAGGCCAACAGCCTGTTTTCAGGGGGTGACTCAAGTTTATTATTTATTTATTTAACATTTTATTTAACATTTTTTAAGTTTTATTTTTTTTAAGTTGCCATTCATACTGATTATGGGAAATTTAGTAAGGATACTGGGAGCTTTCCCTGCTCTTTAAATGGTTAGGTAGCTAGAGAGGGATTCATCTTGAGTAGCCAAAGGCAGTTTTAGAGAACAGAAACCAAAGTGGCACACTTAAACACACTAAAATAAAATAAAAAGAATAACACTGAACCAGAGTGAAAAAATGTTAAACACTTTTGTTCCGTTTAATTCAGAACTTCATCAGAATGTCATCTCTAATGAAGTTCTGAATTAAATGGAATGAAAGTGCTTAACAATTTTTCGCTCTAGTCCAGTGTTTTTCTTTTTCTTTAATTTTAGAGAACAGAAACAAATCAAGAACAGTTCACCAAAACTACCTTTGTTGACATTACATTTTTTTTTTGCAGGAGGGCAAACCTCTTGAACCGCCATGTGGGAGACCCCCCCCCCCCACACACACACACAGCCTTACACAACAGTGCAGAAAAAAGCCATGTCCCTTATTGGCGAAAGTAGTTCCATTTAACTCATTGCTCATTTTGCATTCACTGAAACTAAATTCATCCAAATTATGCATTTCTGCTGGAGGGCCAAGACCAGAAGAGAAAATCATTAAGGATATGGAGGAGCAGGTTAGCCCAGAGATGACAGGAGAGAAGAAAAAACTATTGTAAAAATGATAGGATACAAATGGTGTGGAAAGTGGAATACCACACATTATAATCATGGCGATTCAACAGCGAGGTTTGGAAAATGAGGTTCTGTGCAATATGATAAAAGAGGAAGAAGCATCTGGTGAAGTAGCATTTTTCTAGTAGTACATTGTGCCAGAATATTTGCTGGAATAAGTCGAGATGCAAGCAGAGTAAACATTTGTTTGAGTCAATAGTAGTGGTTCTGGATGTAAAGCAAAAGAAGAGGAGAAAGAAATTAGGTTCTGAGTTAACTTCAGTTACGAGGGCCACTTCTTCAACTCTTCTTAATGTATCATATGCTGCAGCTGTTTCAAGGAAAATTGATAATGGACTTAATTCCTGAAATATCGAAAAACAAAAGACAGTTATAAGACTAGAAACAAAAATAAGAATAGAAACAAAAATGTTGAAGTCATTAATAGACATTTTGTGTGGGATGGTGCTTTTACAACGCAAGAGTTTTGTACCTGGAAATCTAAGAGTTTTTATTCATATTGTCAATGAATCTTTTTTCTGAGGTGACATTTGAGAATTTTGAAACAGTTGAACATTTTGCAACTCCGTGTAACAATAAATTGTTCTGTGTTCCTTGGAGTAAGTTTTTGGATGGGAAACTGAAGAATATTTAAAAGAAAATTTCTCTTACAGTTCAGAACTGCTAATGTGATGGACAATAACATTAGATAAAACTGTTTATGAAATTAAAAAAATGTTTTGATGAAAGAGAACTGTGGAATTAGGGATGAGAGAGTATTGTGTATTTGGACTGTAAGGAGAATAATGTATTGATTTTTGTTGTTATTATTGGTAAGAAATGAATGTTAAGATACAGTGCCCCAAAACTACTTTTAAGTGTTATTTGTGGGATCATTTGATAAATGAGTATACTAATGATGATGCTATCAGTGTGGAGAGTTTGGTCATGGGATAAACGAATATATGTTAAAGTATAAACAATGTGGTATTGGGGATCATTTTTTGGTTTGATTGTAACAAATTATAAAAAGAGACAGAAGAAAATGTTGCAAAAATATGCATTTTCTTTAAGGGAGAGAAGTGAAATAGCAGCCAGTGATGAAATGGAAACAGTGGCTGGAGATGAACTAGAGGGGGGGGGTGCATTTAATTTGGAAGTTGCTAATCTATTATACAAATATGTGAATTATGCTGATGATTTGGTAATTATAACAGGTAGAAAATGATAGATAAAAAATTATTCTACAATGTTTTTGATATTAAATAGAGTTTAAGAATGAATAAGTGTAAAGGATATGGCAAAACTGTGAAGATAGGTATTTATTTTTTTGGACAGAAATAAATTTGTTAAGTATTAAATTTGGTGATTCTAAAATTGAGAAGGATCAGTGGAAGGAGATATTTCAGGAAGTGAAAAAATATAATAAATGTGTGGCAAACCTTTGAATTTCTTATTCTATAGTTCATTTGATACATTTGTAGTCTCTGTTTCGTGTCATCCCATTTGAAGTAGCTCACACTGCAATATTCAGAGTATTAATCTGAATTGTGTATTGCTCTTTTCTGCATTGTCATTGTTTTATCCAAAATTAACTGTTTGCATTTTTAACTTGGTCTGAGACATTAGTCTTGTAAAATAAATAGAATAAATACTGTAAGGCACACTACATTTCTTCACTGAGGAATTCCTTTTGGTCACAAGGCCAACAGATCTAGTACATTCAATACAAATAAAATCTTTTAAGCTATACAATATCAGCAATGTCAGGCAGATTAAAATTAAAATAAAATTTGTGATATCAAAATAGATAATATATATATATATATATATATATATAGAGAGAGAGAGAGTAGTAAGTAGTAAGTAGTAAGGCTTTTTATACTAATTATATTCTGTATAGATATAGTTAAATAACTGTGCATTAGTATAGATGTCACAATACAAAATACTGAGTTATTTACAAAGGGTGGAATGCAAAAGGTTGATTTAATTTTGAGATATAAATGAAATGAGTGGTAAAAGAGTTGAGAAGAATAGGTAGAAAGTGAGGTGGGTGAAGATAGAGTTCTAGTTGGTAACTGAGGAGTGGAGAGCAGAGGTATATTAGAAGTGGAGGAAGAAGCAGAGATGTTATACTTAACCTGCAGATCTACACATACAGAGCTAGGATGTTGAGACATGTTTTCTTAGATGTGTTTTGAATGCCTGTTGCTCTTTAGGAAGCCTGAGTGCATGTGGAAGCCATTCCAGAGGGTAGCTACAAAGGTTGAATATAAAGAGCCTCCTGATAAATTCTGGGCTTTATGATGGAGAGGGGGAGTTTTGGTAGGATAGTAGTGTGAAACCATGCCTTTTAGTGCCGAATGCTTATAAGGGTAGTATATTATAATATGAGCTAGTAGTAGCTGACTACAGTGGAAATGATGTGGGTGTTCAGTCCAATTGTAGTTGTTTATGGGCAGAACAGTGACGAGTTCTAAAAGGCTGATTTGCATCATGCAAGCTATTTTATTGTAGCATTGCTCCAGCATTGTGTGGATGTTTGTAGGGTAATAAAAGAGTGGTAGGTATACAAAAGATGGGTAGGAGGTAGAATTTAGCTATGTTTTCTCTAGTTTTGCCTGTTAGGCAGAGTTCTTTGCTATACAAGTGGTCAAGCCTTTGGTGTTTTTTTAATAACAGTTTGGAAGTGTAGCGTAAATTTTAAGTTGTCATAAATTGTGACTCCTAAGCGTTTGGTGTTAGGGAACTGTTCGAACAAGGTGTTATTTAATTAAGTGATTTTAACGAGTCTTTCTTTGGAAGAAGGGAGAACGTGTTTTTTTTTTTTTTTTTTTGAAAAGTAGCAATTTTTGGAGGGGGGGGTAAATAATGGTTGTGAGTACTCTAGCTTGGATTCTAAGGCTGAAAATGATTCTTGAATAATGTCTTGAAGTTTTTGTAGGTTAATGGCTGTGCAGACAAGTGTAGTGTCATCTGCATATTGTACAAGAGGGGCATGCTTGGAAGCAGTGTGTAAATCATTTATAAATATGTTAAACTGTAAGGGCTCTAGTATGGAACCTTGTGGCCCTCCTACAGTAATGGGAAGAAATGATGAGTATTCTTGCTGCCATTGGACTGCTTGGAATCTTTCTGTTAGAAAGTTGTTAAATCAAGAGAGGGAGAAGGAGGAGAGACCCAATGAGGAGGGTTTTACTAATCGTTTTTGCTGAGAAACAGTGTTGAATGCATTGGGCAGGTCTAGGAATAAAGATACTAGGTTTATGGTATTTCTGTTTTTATTAATAGTATCAGCAAAGTGATGTAGGGCAGTAGTGGTGCTATAGTTTGGATGAAAACCATGTTGTGTGGAGGAGAGACGATTGTTTATGGCAAGGTATTGAAATAATTGGGAATGGATATACTTTTATAATATTTAAGATAATAGTGACTATTGGTCTAAAGTTGGGAGTAGTCAGCAGTGTCCCCCCTTTGAAAAGGAAGTGTGTATGTTTTCTTCCAGATGTCTGGACATGAAATTGTAGAATAGATTTGTTTATTAGTATAGATATTGGATACAACAAAACTTCAGCTGCAGTTGTTAGGAATTCAGGAGCAAGGCTGTCTGCAGCAGAGCTTGAAGTGTTTAGTTTTAGGAGATATTTTCTTGTGGTGGAGATAGAGACAGGTTTGTGTAAGATGTGAGCTTCCTTGGGGTTTTGATGGTGTGGCTGTTATTGATAAGTGATGTTACAGCTTGAAGGAAGTATTTGTTAAAGTTATTAGTGACTTTTAATGATTCTTCTCCTGGGGATGGAATCGGTTGTTGACTTTGACCTCGATTTAGTAGATTTTGGACCGATGACTAGAATTTTTTAGGATTATTTTGGTGTGCCTGCTGTAAGTTAAAGTAGGGAATTTTTTTCCAAGCCTTGTTTTATTTCTTTTCTGTCTGTAGTGTTGAAGTTTTTTGTGGGATCTGTTGGTGTGCCATGCTTTCCAGGCCCTGTCTCTAAGCACCATTAGTTGCCTACTGTTTTTAGATAGCCATGTTGCTGAATTAAGTTTAACTCTTTTCAACTGATAGGAGAATGTTTATTCATTATATTGGTAAAGAGTTTGTTACATTTGAGGATGGCTTCATCTAAAGGAAGACTTTCTAACATATTCCAATTATATTGCCTGTGAGTGGAAATGAAACTGTCTACATTAAAATCTGATAAGTTATACCCATTCTTGTATGGGTGATGTTTTACTGGATTGCATACAAGCCTGTTAGCAAAACTGGGCAGGTGATCACTTACATGGTCAGATAGTGTGCTGTAGTTATAGATATTATATTGATATTATTGGATTTTTTTAAGAGAATCCAGCCTATAGTAGAGGCCTTAGAGGAGGGCTTGTTATATCTTGTTGGTGTATTGATGAGCTGAGAGAAACCATACAGGTTAATACTGATAGCGGAAGTATAAGATACAGGTTGGGCCCAGTCTGTGTTAAGGTCTCCAAGCATGATGGTTTCTTGAGGTACATAGATAGATGCCAAGGATAGTATGTCCTTTGTTGTGCTAATGTTATTGCCAAGGTGCATTTATAAGGCTATGATATATATGGTCTTGTAAGAGTTTAGCATGAGTAAGGCAATAAGAATCCCAGCATTATTGAATGCAGGATGCTTTTTCTGATAAATGGATATATTCATATCTTTGAGATATATAATAGCTGCCCCACCTGCCATTTTGTATATATGGTCTGCTCGAATGATATTATATCCTGGAGGGGAGGATTCCAGGTTTTAGCTGGGTTTCTGTGATAACAAGGATGTCAGGCTTGCTCTGGGAGCTTTAGTCTTGTAGTATATCCCACAATATTGAGAGAATTTCTGAATTACTGCAGGATCTGAGCCTTATTTATTACATTTCTATTGCATTTTTACTACATTTTTCCTGCTTACATTTTACTTGGTCTGAGGACCTTAGTGTAGTCTTGTATCACTCACATTAATGTGAACACTTTTACTGCATTTTTATTGTTTAATGATTGATTCCTCTCTAGCTCATCTCCTATAACCTGTGCTGAGCTGTGCAGCAGTGGTTTGCAGTGACCTGTACAGATGCAGGTAACTAGAGTTTTAATTTTCCATATAAAACTTCCTCTGCTATTTTCCCAAATATCTAGCTAAGTGTAAGATTACCTGTCGAGAAGCATTAACCCAGCAGTGTTATTTTAGTTCAGTCCTAGACATCTGTCTCCAGCCCAATAATCCCAAACCCTGCCTGGCCCTCCCCTCATATATCACAAAATAGAGGATCCACAGCCATGAATGTGTGCTTTCCTACTTTATCTGTAGCTAGCCCAGCCTGGTGGAAATGGCCATCCTGAGACAATGTCTCTTGTTTACTGACAACCATCTTATTCTTAAGCAGACTGACACACAGTATGTGAGAGATGTAATTACGCTATGTGTTTGGAGTTAAAGCTCTTGCACACAGATACTGATATCATCAGACAGGCTGCCAGTAATACATGTGCTACACCTACTGTGGATCAGACATATAAACTCACATATACTGATGTTCTTAAATGCAGTCTACCCAAATCTCAAAGGCTTCCCATACACTGTCCACAGCAACCTCCAAACACTGTACAAAGACAGCACTCCCCAGAACACATACAACCACATCTCACAATGTCTCAGCCTCTAAGCACTTAAGGCAAACTGCCACACAACCCAGTATATTGGTCATTGGGGACTCTATTGTGTGAGACACTGATGCCTTCCTTATCAGGATAAGCAAGGAAACAGTCATGGGCAGTTGCCTATCAAAGGCAAAGATTCTCCAGATCACATATGCACTCAGGACATTGAACCACAAGTCCCAGTATGACTCTGTCATAGACTATGTGCGTGTTAACCTAAGATACCTCCCTGGACCATATGAAGAGAGACAAGATAGAGCTTGTGGAGTAAATGTCTCCGACAGGTGTGAGTCTAGCATTGAGCACCATTCTACCTTCTCCAAGGATGATACCAGAATTTAAACAGAAGCTCATTGACTTTACCAATTGGCTTATTTACTGGTGTCATTATACGGGTATCAAATATTTGTCAGTTTGGACATGATCGACAGACCATGCTGCTTTGCCAGAATGACTAGCACCTGTCTCTAAATAGCTTGAAACATGACCCGTCAGGCCCACTAGAATCTCTGTTCAAACACAACCTCCAAACAGGCTTTGTCTCTCTAGGGAATGGAGGACTGCAACAGTCATCCCTTTACGTTAAAGCAGACTGTCTTCAGACCTAGAAGATTGACTAGTCTTATATGCAAGGCCATGGAAAAAATTATTGTGGACCTGATAAACAAAGACATAGAAAATCAAATACTGGATCCCATCCCAGTTCAGTTTTGTCAGTGCCAGATCATGCCTACTAAGTTTGGTAAGATCACTAGTGCCATAAATAAGGGGAAAATGGTGCATACTGCCTACCTTGACCTGGCAAAAGCATTTGACGTAATACCTCACTCGGGTATTATAAACAAACTCACACATTTAGGCATAAATCCCTATGTCACCCAATGGACATCCAAATGGCTCACAGACAGCACATATGAATGTTAGGGTGAACAATCCACCTCCACCAAGAGAGCTGTTAGTAGTGTCCCACAGGGCTCAGTACTGCGACCTCTCCTGTTTGCTGTATACTTCTGTGAAGTCAAGGAAATGTAGAGAGCCTTCAGTTGATCAAACATGTTGGTGACTGCAAGCTGGGTCCAATCAAGGAATCCCTCAAAGATGTAGATATCCTCCAAGAGGGTCTGACACAGACAAATAACTAGTGCCAGAACCATGACCTGAAACTTAATGTAAAAATATATATAATTATACCCTTTGGGAAGACAACCACACCTGCAAATTATAACATTGATAACATTCCCCTAAGAGCAGACCCAGTGGTAAAGGACTTGGGTACTCAGGTTGACAAGAACCTGAACTTTGAGAGCTGTGTGTCCATGGTAGGGAGAAAGTCCTTCTACATGGTGCAATTTATAAGTAAGGGTATGTCATATGTATCTAAGGAGATCATAGTCCCACTATACTCAGTCCTCATTAGACCAATAGTGAAGTACAATGCATCTTTCGGCCTGTACCTGACCAGACATTTGCAACAGCTGGACTGGCCACAGAGATTCCTCACTAAAAGAATACAGGATGTAAATGATATGTCCTATGCGGACCACCTCAAAGCCCTGTCCCTGTACTTGATCTGCTACAGACTATGGAGGGGCAAGCTATGCCTAACCTACAAGGCATTCTCCAGTCCAGCCCTGATGAAATCTACTAAACATTCACAAAATAAACATCCCTAGAATTACCTGATCTAAGGGCCTAAACCTTGTTCATAGGTTTACACAAGGTTACTAGGCTAGCAGCCCTAGAGCCTTTATAAGTGTAGCCATGTTAATCCCAAGTATCTCCATTTGTTCTTTTTGAGTAGTTTGCAGAATTAACTTATGAGCAGAGTAGGTCTGTGATCAACACTGCCTACCCCTTTCCATGAAGGACCAGCGTGCCACAACAGGGGTGAATTTGCAATTTCCCATCCAATTATCTAGACTGCATTTGAATAGGGTCAGGGAAGAGCTCTGTTTTATGTGAATACAAAGTCTATTCCGGAGGACGGTCAGTCTCTGGGAGGCATATCTGTCTCTGCAGCATGTTCTGCTAATGACAGACTAGGTTGAGATCCCTAGAGCGAGTGACTCTTGTGCCATTTGACTTGCAGATGTGCAGCATTTCCTTTATGGCAGGGTTGGAGATTTCCCTATAGGCCAGACACAAGTCACCTCTCAGCAGACTATAAGATACAGAGTAAAGTGACAGGGCATTCAGCCTGTCCATGTAGGTCATGGTTTGGAGACCTGCACTTTCTTAGTGAGAAATCTCTGAGATCTCTGCAGCTGCTGCAGGTGTCTAGTGAGGTGCATGCAAAAGGGTGCATTATACCCTATTAATGGTCTGATAAGGGTCGAGTACAGTGGACTTATAGCATCCCTTGACCTGGATGCTATGTCCTTGCTTATGAGGTGTGCCACATAGAAGGCTTTCCTTACCACTGTGGAAACTTGGTGGTCAAAGTTCAGTTTACCTTCTCCTCCTAGCTCCATTGTCATGCAAAGTGTTATAGGTAGGTGCAGAAATGGTAGTGTGGGTAGTTACTGTTGCTGATTTATTTGATCAAGGTATACTGGGGCTCAACTCCACATATTTTTTTGAGTCGAAAGTCCTTTGGTGCCCAGTATCTTTGGCATTCCCAAGGTGCACAAGAATCTTACAAATCCACCACTACAGCCTATAATTGCAGATGGAGGCTCCAAGACACATCCTTTAGCCCTTTATGTGGATCGTAAGATAAAAAAAAAAATTTTGAGAAATACCTGTACAGTATAAAGGATTCTTGGAACTTTTAAGGGCATGATAGACAGGAATTTTATAATGACAAATGTTTTTTTAGTCACTGTAGATGTGTTAGAGCTGTATTCCACACCAGGCAGGCATGGCTTGATTTGCTGACACCCTAGCATGTGATTACCTTGCAAATGAAGAAATTAACATGTTGGAAGATTTTATGAGTACTGTTCTCCATAACAATTGCATTTTTTTTAGGGGGAATATTTCAAACGGCTTACTGGTGTGGTGATGGGAGCACCATGTGCCCCTTTATATGCTAACATGGTCCTTTGGTTTTGGAAAATAATTTTATTTTTAAATCTAAATTTATGGACAGGATTTGTATTTTTTTTACGTTACCTGGGCAACATTTTTATTATTTGGAATAATAGTTTTGTATATATTAAAGAGTTTGTGGAATTTTTGAATAACACCATCATATTTTTATTCACTTACAATGCTTCTGACACTAGAATGAACTGTCTTGACTGACATTTTAATTGAAAAAGACTTTGTAACCCACAGATTTATTTCTAGGATTTACAGGAAGCCTATTTTTAATAAAAATGTCATGCAACTTTGTTGATCTGTGCCCTCTGACCTGTTTGCTAATGTAGTCCATCACCAGTATGAGCAGCAGTGGGCACAGAGCTAAACCCTGATGCACACCCACTCCTACTGGGAAACCCCTGTGAGACTCACTGTCCATACTTGAGGCATTGGGTCCTTGTACATAGGTTCATAAGTGATTACTAGGCAAACATCACCTCATACGTTGTGCATTTTATCACATTTACTTCTCAGTCCCCCACTTGCTGAATCCTTGGCCATTGACTGCATCTGCATTGAAGAAACCAGCCACAAGGACTCAAGGGCTTTAAAAAGAAAGTAAGTTACTGTAGGTGTCTAGCTACATTTCCCTCTTAGCCTGCTACTGTAGAAAGTACCTGGTCTAAAGCAGAAATAACTGGCTCTACTCGTGGCTAGGGACAGCAGCTGCTCCCCACCCGCATCAGCTGTAAATACATTCCCCAGTTAAACTTTTTATTTTTAGTTATCAGTACACCAAGATAAAGCACTAGGCGAAAAAAGGTAACCCAGTAGATACACTGGAATTGCCCACTTATAGAGGCAAAAAGCTACTTAAACTGACACTTTTTGTCTGCTTCAATCTAGGTATCTACCCAGAAAGGACACAGCTGAAATCAGCTCTATAGATTGTTTTTCCCTACTAGATTATAATAACTCCTAGCAATTTGGCTATTTAGACACTTACTCTCCAATCTTTAACCTGGGGGGGGGGTTCCTAGCCCCCTCCGTTCGCTACGCTCACATCGCTCCCCTCCCTGCCCCCTATTCCCACCTGTCCCCAGTACCTTTACATTTATTCTTAGCCTTAACCCTACCCTAATTACCACTAGTTAGGCTACACCACTAGTCACCCCCTCCCCCTACATCCGACACAATCATGTTACTACCTAATATAATAACAATCCTAACCTGCGTAGTTCTTGCTCACATTACATCCTACCAAGGCTCCACAGTCACATGCCCCAACAACTTCCACTGTACTCTCTCAACACCCTCCCTCAAACATTTACACTATAACTACGCAACCCCCTGCCACCAAAAACATCTTCCCAATACGCACACTCCATTACCAAACACCTAACACACTCAAAAATAAAATATCCCTAAGATACCATAAGCAATTTACTATGTATATAAAACATATCCTAAACACCCTCTATAAACTAGCCCTCTCTGGAGACCTCCATCTAAACCCTGGTCCTCCCAAATCTGACCCAACCACAAACCCTAGTCCAAGCAACCCCCTCACAACTCAACTCCTAGCCAACAAAACAACAACAGACCTACTTATAATGTCCCTAAACATCAGAAGCATATGCAATAAAATCCAAGAACTACATGCCAGCATAAGTATATATTCCCCAGATATTCTCTTCCTAACTGAAACCTGGCTCAAACCTCACATCAAAAGTGAGGAAATACTTCCACCTGAATACAACATCCTTCACATAGACAGATTGTCCAAACAAGGAGGTGGTGTAGCATTGATATTTAAACACCACCTCAATATTCAACTCCTGAACACATCTGCCCCTCACCACAACAGTGAAGAAATCTTTTATGGCAATCTCAAACTAAACCCAAACAAAACAATCAATATCATAGGATGCTATTTCCCACCAGTGCAAAATATTACACCCCTAGAAAATCTCTTGAGCTGAGCTACTCTATCTCAACCCCAGGAAACCATCATTCTCGGTGACTTTAACATCAACTGGCTATCTTGTAATAACAATCTCCCAACCATTCACCTTAATCTCCATGGGTTCACTCAACTCATCCAATCCCCTACCCGAATCAACAAAAACTAATAATTATACCTTACTTGACTGGATCCTAGTCAATAAAGCCCCTCACTCTTACCTAGCAGGCTGCTTACCTGACAGTCTTAGTGACCACTCCCCCACTTTCCTAATTCGGCACCACACTAACAGTCTCAAGCCCATTATCCACAGGCAAATATGGAACAAGTCCAACTTCAACCCCAACTCCTTCATCTCCTCCCTGCAAAAAATGAACTTGTCACCACTAAAATACTTCAACCTAGATGAGGCGGTCCACTTATTCAACAGTACTGTCCTCTCCATCCTAAACACCCATGCTCCTGTAAGAAGTGCCAAAGTCAGATCCAGGCATGTCCCATGGTTATAAAAGACCACCAGACCCCTAATGAAATCTAGAGATAAGGCTTGGGAGCACTGGTGACTAACCTAACAAAAAAAACTCAGATAGGCAATCATTCCTTGAACTGCGCAATAAAGCCAAAAACAAATAAAATTACACAAATCCCTCTACTATAAATCCACCCTAAACTCTACCAGCTACAACCTTAAGCAATTCTGGTCCACTATTAACACTATCCTCCACCCAGGGAAGGTTGATAACCCCCATCCATCCATTTCCCCCCCTTCTCCAGCAGTATTGCTGAATCCTTCAACAAACACTTCACTGAAACTATAACCTCTCTAAACAAACAACAGTTCCCTACAACAGCCCCCCCCAACTGCTAACCCTAAACCCCCCACTCCTCTTTTCTTCTTCACCTCAGTACCTACCTCCAACATAAAAAGACTATTGTCAAAACTTAAACCCACCAAACGCACAGCTGACAACCTCCCCTCTGAATACTTGAAAATTGCATCTGATACACTAGCCTACCCAATTTCAATTCTAATCAACCATTCCATAACAGAATGCTAAGTTCCCTCGATATGGAAAATATCCCACATCATTCCCCTCCACAAAGGCACCCCCTCCACCGACCTCTCCAATTACCGCCCCATTGCTATCTCTACCCTCTCTCCAAGATACTTGAAAAATGTATCAACACCCAGGTCTCCAACTACCTCCGAGCTAATAATCTCCTCTCCATAACCCAATATGGTTTCAGGCCATATTACAGCACTGCCTCTGCTCTGCTCTCCTTCACCAACACTATACTTCATCACAAAAACAATAACCTCTTCTCTACTGCCGTATTTCTAAATCTCTCAAAGGCCTTTGACATGGTATCTCATGAGCTACTACTCTCTACTCTCCCCAACCTCTCCTTCTCACAATCAGCCTGCAACTGGTTCCACAGCTATCTACACGGACGCCAGCAATCCGTAATCTGGGATGATAACCTATCACTTCGCCTCCCAGTTACTCTCAGAGTTCCTCAAGGGTCTATCCTTGGCCCTCTGCTATTCTCACTTTTCACTAACAACCTACATACTGCCACCCCACAAGCATCTCTTATACAGTACACAGATGACTCTACTCTCATCTGCTCTTCCCCCACTCTACCAGAACTGCAACAAATCGCACAAGATTCATTTTCTTCTGTAGAAAGTTGGCCATCCAATCCTCAGCTCCTACTCAACCCAAGTAAGACAAAACTTCTCCTGTTCCACCCTTCCAAAGCCACCCAAAACACCCCCCACTTCACCATTCTCGCCAAAGACAATACCATCATCTCTCCATCAGAACACACAAAATTACTCAGTGTGGAAATAGACAACAAACTTAGATTTGACAACCATATATCTCTCACAATAAAAAAAAGTTCACAAGAAACTTGGTGCATTATATCAAAGCCGACAATTCCTAACCAAGGTGGCTAGAATCTCCATAGCCAATTCCCAGCTAATCTCCACCCTACTCTATGCATCCCCTATACTTATCAACCTTAGATAGACAGACCTACACAAGCTGGATGATTGTTACAGCAAAATTGATAAATTTGCCACTGGAACCTCCTACCACAGCCATCATTATATCTCCCTTAAAGAACTAAACTGGCTAGAACTCCCACAACTCCTTCACTTTAATCAACTCACCCTCGCTTATAAACTTATTAACCACTCCCATAACATCCCTTCCTTTCAAACCCTTCTCCAACCCTATCAATCCACTAGGCCCCTAAGATCAAGCATCAGAAATCAACTCACTGTTAACAAACCCAAAAACTCAGCAGGAGAAGCCATATTTTCATGTACCATATCTAAACTTTGGAACAACCTTCCACCCTCTATAACTACTCTACCACCCAGCAGCCTTTTCAAGACTGCGCTTAAATTCCACTTAAATTTGCACTGGCTTTGTCCTTGTTCTAATCCAGACTAACACCCCCACCCTTATCCTCCCCATCTAGACTCTTAACCCAACTATACTACCGCCACTACTAACCACAGTCAGAATTAGCTAGTTGTCTTTACATACATTAAAATCTTGTCTGACAACTCTGTTACTAATATTATAAATGACAAGAAACTGTCTTAACTTGCAACATTTACTGTATGTACTGTTGATAATCAATATCTTTAGTCAGGAAGTCAAACACTGCTTGCACCATGGACTACAAACACAATAATTTTATTGTTCCACAGCAAAAACACACGGATTGAGCGTTTTCTTCCCTTCAACGGGGATTTCATGTCCGTGTGTTTTTACTGTGGAACCATACAATTATTGTGTTTGTAGTCCGTGGTGCAAGCAGTGTTTGATTTCCTTACTAGTGGCGTTTTGGCACTGTTTCTGCTCGTTTTCTTTTACTAATTTGGAGTGATAATCAATATCTTGTTATTGTATTAAAGCCAACAACCTGTAATGTTGTTTACTATTGCTGCAACTTTGTATCTCTATTTGTCATGTACGTGATGTGGAGCTTTTCTCCCCGGGCATCCGCTGAAAAAGGACCTGCGTCCAGTCGGAACTTCCCGGTAAACAAATGTAAAATTTAAAAAAAATGGTGTTAGGGCTCTTTGGTATCACCGTGTTTATTTCTTTTCTAAGGGCTGAACTTTAACAGACCGTAGAGGGAGTGGATGTGAGCATCATACAAGAAGTGATGACATGAAGATGTTTCTTTGTATCTGTGCATGACTAGCATGGCAAGCATGACTCAACAAACCACTGGCAATGGCTGTAAATAGAAATAATCTCAAAAACAAAATACTTGAATATTTAGAGACACGTACTGCAGTTTAGCAAGCCTGCATAACAATGACTGCTCCTGTATTGTGTGGTTTGTTTGTTTGTTGAACTGTACACCTGAACTCTCTTCCATTTGCATTATACTTTTATAAAGGGATTAGGTATAACTTTCCCCATTACAGATAGAACATTTTATTAATTTTTTTAAAGAATACGCTTTGCCATTTATGTAGGTATTTTTTCAGACCATCAGAAGATAAGTTCAGTGTAAGCTGCTTTATTTGTGATAAATTAAGGAAATCTGTATGCATAATTAGATGTAATGAGAATATACATGAATTACAATGTCCGTATACAGCAAACAACTTGGAAGACCAATGGCAGGAGAAATATGATGACAAGCACAGACCAATGATTGGTATATTACATGGTTAATATAGTTTTTCAAATTTAAGCAAGTTACATGACTATGGCAACATTATAAATCATCCCACAACAATTAATTATTAGGGATCTGAAGATAATACTGACATAATAGATGTAGTAAGAAAGCCAGGAGAAGAACAAGCAAAAGAATAAACAAATCTTGGTAAATTAAAAGAAGAGGCAGAATAAAACTAATGAAAATGTTGTTTATTCTGATGTAATACCATGGAAAAAAAGCAAACTGTGCAGTTATTCACCTGTTTTTACTCTGGGAAGAAGCACGTTTTAGTGATAACAATATGCGTCACATAACAGGATACTACAAGTGCTAGAACAGCTAACACTTTTTGTTTAAAAAAAAAAAAAAAACTTCTGTAGAAGTATCTCACAGAAATGGTGATCTACAGACTTTAAATATAAGACATACTACACCAATGCTGCTGTTGAGAATACAAAAAGGAAGTAAACAGAAGACAAATGTGGGTGGCATAACTAAAATGAGAACCATACTCGGACAAATGAGCCTTGCATATATGAACCTAGGCCAAAGTGGATGATTTAACACAAGAAAAGAAAATATTTAAAACAGCTATTAAAATATGTCACAATGGGGTAAAAAAATTAAAGAAAAATGTAGACAATGAATGTTGTTGTTGTTGTGTCTTTCGGCTTTTCCCGGTTAGGGGTCACCACAGTGGAACGCCAGTCCGCTAATGATTGGCGGTAGATTTTTACGTGCCGAGTTGCCGGCCCTGACGCACAACCTTCAACGAAGGTACGCCCATTCACGCATGTCTCCACACAGAAGACGCTCTAGCTGAGAATCAAACAGGACAACGTGTTACTGTGAGGCGACAACGCTACCGCAGCAGCACCACCACAGTTATATAGTCTTCGCCGTTTAATACTGGTGGAGATATAATTTTACATATGTTAAAGAGACTGGGTCACACTACAGCAAGTGGTAGAGATGAAATTTCTAATAAAGACTTGAAATTACTCAGGAAATATCTTGTGGTACCCCAAATACTGATATTTAAAACATTCTGTAAAACAGCCAGATGTCCGGAAATTTACTTTAGATGTAACAGAAAAGGTGTACATAATTGTATAACTAATTTCAGACCCATCATTCTGTTCTCATACTCTCCAAAAGTAATGCTGTTCCTGGTATTAACAACGTTACTTGCAGAATTAATCTGCAGTATCCATCAGGAAGTATATATGAAGTGCAGGTCCAATGGCACCTTCATGTTAACATCATCAAAGCAATTGAACAATACAAATATAGATGGGTGTGGCTTTTATTGATTTCACACCAACAGCCAAGAAGTGGAGTGAAAAATTTGCTGTAGGTGATTGTCACTGTTGATGTAACACCCTGACCCCATTTGCAAAAATGGGAAAAAGGGTTCATAGGTAGGTACTAGGCACTAGGCTATCGACCCAAGGGCCTATGTAAGCCTAGCCAACAAGGTTCCCTGGCTTACGCCTCCCAAGAAAGTTATTTTCCTGTGCCACTGTCGAGCAGAGACACATAGGTGATCCCCGGGGTGTATTTCCTATTCCCCATCCACTCATCAAGATTTTTCTTGAAGAGTGCTAATGAAGAACTTTGCTTGACATAGATGGGTAGCCTGTTCCGGAGTATGGGAAGTCTCTGGGACAGGAATCTATCCCTCCAGCATGTCCTATTTATTGTGGTAACAAGGTTAAGGTCCCTAGAGCATGTAGCTTGGAGGGATTGGGATTTCTTTAGGTGTAGCATGTCCAACAGCACTGGGTTTGACATAGCTTTATATGGTAGGCAGAGATGGCCTCGGAGTAGGCGATATGCTACGGTGTAACGCTGAAGTTTTTTGAGGCGGTCAGTGTAGGGCATTTGTTTGAGGCCAGTAATCCTCTTTGTGAGGTACTTCTGTGGCCTTTCCAGCTGCTGCAGATGTCTTGTGAGGTACATTCCAAAAGGGGAATTGTACTCTATAATGGGTCTAATGAGTGTCGAGTAGAGGGGAACAATGACCTCTTTTTTCCTGGATGAGAACCCTTTTATGATGAGGTGTGCCATGTAGAAGGACTTCCTGACTACTGTGGCGATGTGACTATCAAAGGAGAGACTACTGTCCACCTGGATCCCAATGTCTCTTATCACACATTCAATGTTAAGTAGATTGCTGCCTATGTGTTAGTTCATGGGTACAGAGTTTTTACCAAAGGGGATGACACTGCACTTTTTGGCATTGAGCTTGAGGCCATGGCTCTGACACCAGGCATCTGTCTCAGCGAGGCCCTTCTGTAGGATGTCCACATCATTTGGGGACTTGACTATGGCTCCTAGTTTGCAGTCATCTGCAAACTTCATTAGCCAGAGGCCTACTGTGTTAGCCTGTACTTCAGAGAAGTAGATACCAAACAGGAGAGGTCCCAGGACGGAACCCGGTGGTACTCCACTTGTCACTGGCTTGAGGTCAGATTTGGAGTCTGCAACTTTTACAGTGTGGGTTCTGTTAGTGAGCCAGTTGGCAACCCATCTTGTCACGTAGTTCAGGAAAAACTATCTTACACTTGTTGAAGGTTTACCAGTGGAAAAATGAAGCAAAGCAAAAGAGAAAACCTCTGGTATTCCACCACAGCAAAAATTCACCACGATAAAGTCCTATATCAGACAGCAAACAGGTTTTTGAAGTATATATACATAAAAGAAGATAAAAATAAAAATTCCAACAAGGGGATTTGACTATCAAAATAAGTTTATATTTGATAAACAAGGAAGAAGAAAAATAATGGAAACAAATGCTTTTGAAAAACTTTTAAAAAGCTCTAAAAGTTAGTATATTCACACTTTGGCCACTGGATGTCAGCAAAGTGGAAACAGGGGAACCATGTCAAAACAATTCTATTGGAACGTTACACCTGGCATCCACAGCCAGTAAAAAACTAGGCAGAAAACTGCATATTAGCATATTGCTGAAGTAGGAAACACATGATGGGCCAATACAATCCTCAGAAGGAAAACGCCAATGGTTGGCATTGTGAGACTTGCAACCAATGGAGATTGATACAGAAGATAGTATATTAGCATATTTTTGGCGCCAATTTTAAATCATGATTATAGGCTACTTAGGAATGTCAAAGAAAGATCATTGGATATTCTAATAGAGAATGAGAACGAACAGATATGATTGGATAAGAAGCGAACTAATTTTAAATTCTATTGGTCAGTTTTTAGTATAAATATGAAGTATTGTAACTAAAAGATAACAATCTGAAGAAGGCTAAACAGCCAAAAGCACATATCATTTCATTATCTTGGAATTTTATTGCTGTTTTTATTTCAACCATTAAACCTGTTTGCTGTCTGATATAGGACTTTATCGTGGTGAAGTTTTGCTGTGGTGGAATACCAGAGGTTTTTTCTTTTGCTCATCTTGTCATGTAGGGATTTATACCTAGTTTAGTGAGTTTAGCTATAATTCCAGAATGGGGGCTGGTGTCGAAAGCCTTGGTGATGTCAAGATAGGCTGTGTGAACCACCTTGCCCTCATCTACAACTTTGGTGACTGCCTCAAAGAAGTCGATCAGATTCAGGAGGCATGATCTGCCTTTCACAAACCCGAACTGGGTGGGATCCAAAGCTTGGAGGGTACCAATGTCTTTGTTTATGAGTTCCATGATGATATGTTCCATGGCCTTGCAGACCAGGCTCGTCAGGCTAATAGGTCGATAGTTCCTGGGATCAGTGGTGGCTCCCCCTTTGTGGAGTGGGATAACTGTTGCTGTGCGCCATTCAATGGGCACAAAGTCTGATGTGAGGCTATTATTGAACATGGTGCTTAAGTGGGGAGCTAGTTTGTTCTGAAGTTCATGTAAAATGCAGCCTGGGATGTTGTCTGGTCCCATGGATGCTGTGTTTTTGGCTTTAGAGAGTGCAGCCTTAACTGCGCAGTTGTGATTACAGGGACTCTGCATTCTTCCTGTATAGATATGGGCCCTTTGGGGGGGAGGGGGTAAAGTTAGCACTGAATCTATCTGCCAGGATTTTGGCAATATCAGTTGGTTCTGTAATTTTTGTGCCGTTGTGCTATAACTCAGAGCAGATCTGGGTGTTGCCATCGAGATTCTTGACATAGCTATAGAATGCTTTGTGGTTGTCCTTAGAATTAGTGCCGATTTTGTTTTCGTAGCTAGCTTTGGAGGATCTTATAAGGGATCTCAGCTTCTTACTGAGGCTGACCAGGGAGCTCCTCCACTCATGGGATTTTACTCTCTTTTGCAATAGTTTCTTCCTTCTGTTGTACAGTTTGTTTATGGCAGGGGACCACCAGATTGGCTTCCTTTTTTGGAGGATAGCGTCTTGGTTCTGTTTGGGATAGCACGATCCATGCACTCGTGTAAGTGCTTATAGAGTGCATTTGTGTAGGATTCAGCAGTTGTAACTGTATTGTCCATCTGCATGGGTGTCATGAAGTTCACCACTTCTGTCTTAATCATGAAGTTGGCTTTGGAGAATTTTTTTACCGTGTTTTCCATAATGGGTGGTGGGGGCGGGATGTGGATATCAAGGGTGATTAGCTTATGGTCGGATCGGACCAATGAGGAGTTGACTTCAGGTGTGGAACACCAGTCACTCATGTTGGTAATGACTAGGTCTAGGATATTGTTGTCCCTGGTGGAGGTGTGGATAAGTTGATCCAGGGCATTGGAGTTTATGAATTCCAGAAAGTGTTGAGCTAAGGAGTTGGTACACAAATAGTTTTTCCAGTTAATGGTGGGGTAGTTAAAGTCAACCATTATTAGGCTGTTTGGCTGAACCCTAATATTTTCCAGTACATCAAGAAAAGAGGAGTGGGAATCCTGGGGCATGGTAGGGGATCTGTAGCAAGCTACAATTTGGATTGCAGTTTTGCCCAGAGTTAGTTGCACTTGGATAACCTCGGATGCATTATGCTGGGGCAGCTAGTCTGGAGGTGTGGATATCCTTAATGAATATGGACACACCTCTGCCTTTGGTGTTTCGGTCCAGGTTACATGACCGAAAAGTGTGGTATGAGTTATAGCCTGGTAGTGCAGGGGTGCTCTCTGGAGCCTTGAACCAAGTCTCAGTCACTGCACAGATATCAATTTTCTCCATTTTAAGGAGTGCCTCGAGTGAGCGCATTTTGAGATTTAGACTTCTAGCATTGAGAAGCATTACCCTCAGTTTTTGCTTGCCTGTTCCTGTTAAGGTGGTGAATTTGTTATTTGAACCTTGCCTAAAAACGGCACTATAGGGGCAGCAAGAGCCTTCGCCATTATCCGGAATCCCAGGGGCGACAGGTGCAGGCCATCTGTGGCAAAGCATCGTGGTCTGTCGACCATGTCATCTCAAGCAGACAGATACTGGATCCCCTGAGAATGACACCAGAAGCTTAGCCAATTGTTGAAGTCAATAATTTTGTCCTTGTACTGCGATACAATTCTGGGTGATAGTAGAATGCTACTCAGGGCTAGGGTCATACCTGCCTGGGCTACAAGATCGGAGAGCTCTTCCATGTCTCTTTTCATGTAGTCCAGGGAGGTACGTCTTAGGTCATTCACACCAATGTGGACAATGACAGAGTCATATTAGTACTTGTTGTGGAGTGACCTGAGTGCGTGGGTATGTGACAGATCCTGGCACCTGACAGGCAGCTGACAGTAACCTTCTCCTTGTTTAGCCTGGTGAGTGGGACATCAGTGTGCCTGGTTACAGAGTCACATATAACTAGTGTGTTGGGTATGTTGTTTTGCCTTATTGGCTGTGGTTGACTGGCACACTGAGTCTGTGGGCTATGTGTCAATTGGGTTGTGTTGGGGGATGGAGGTTGCTTGCGTTTCTGCTTTGGAGTTCTCTGTTGCTTAGACAGATGATTATTGAGAACCTCCGCAAATGTTTTTGTGTTACTATGTGTGGATTTTGGTGGTGCAGATTTAGTGAGACTATGTGATGAGTGTGGTGTGGTACAAATGTTTACCTTCTCCTCATGACTGTCAAGTTCAGTCTTGGTTGGAGAGAGCTTTACCTCCAGTTTGGCTAGATAAGTGCATCACAGGTTGTAGTGTTGGGTGGTAGGAGGAGAGGGTTCTCTGTGTACATGAGGCAATTTCTACATTGCCTCAAGATGCCCAGATTCATCAGATAAACAGGAGAGAACACTGGGAGCTGTCTGTTGGACATGCCTGAATAAAAAACTATTTTCCTCTAGATAAGTGAGGAAAGTGAGTACAAGAGCTGTTTTTCTCTAAGCAAGTGAGGAAAGTAAGTACCAAAACTGTTTTCCTCTAGGTAATGAGGAAGGTTGAGTGCTATGGTAATTAGTAGCTTATTTAGTGCTTACAAGTTCTGAACAAGTGCTGAGCACGAATAAGCAAATTTAAGTACTAAAACTAAGAAGCTGCATCTGCACTAGACGAATTACAGGACAGAAAGAAGTGTAAATGCAGACTTTAAAATCAGAAAGTTGAGGGAGATGGAAGAGATTGCCCAAACGGCCAATAACTACAATTTCTAGGCCAGAACCACTCCTTATTTGGCAGACAAGTTACCTAGTGCTTACCACTCCCACTGATAAGCTAGAAGGCTTCCCTCCAACACAGAAAGGCTTGGGGGACTCAGAAGCTTACATACAGTCCTTGATACAGCAAATCTGTATATAGAACACTAGTTACAGGAAAGGTAGGAAACAGGCTTACAGTTTTTTTATATACAAAAAAGTAGCAAAAACAGTAGTAAAAACAATTCACATGTAGTGCAAGCTAACGCACTTGAGTATGTAGCAATATTAGACCAAACACAGTTTAAAAAATGCAATTAAATTAAAAAGGACTAAAAGCAAGTGCAGAAAGAGTTTATTAGGTAGAATGTGGTAAAGAGATGGGACTGGGGGAGTGTCGCAGATCAAATCTACAGTGGGGCGGGCAACTGCAAAAGCCACCAAATTTAAACTACAAGCCAAAAATAGGGAGGGTGGGTGGGACAAGCCAAAAATAGGGAGGGTGGATGGGACAAAACAGTATCAACAGAGATCTAAGCAACAATTAAACTCTAAAACCAAATAAAATATACTCATCTCTGTATATTTGCAGATAGATTGGAAAGCAGTCTCTCAGAACACAGGTTCCAGCAATTAAATGCAGGCTGTTACTAACAGGTCTAATTTTATGCAAGTCTGTGAGTGGAAGGATGGATGCGACAAAATGGATCACAACAGACTGATGTGGCATCTGTGTGAGATAAGGTTTGAGAACATTTATTACATAAGAAACAGCAAATAGAATATGATGGTTTCAAATGATAGCTTTGATATATGTATGAGAGGCACCCTAGGGGTCTACTCTAGGACCTTATCTTTAATGGTAACATATCATAAGATCATAGGAGGTTACTAGGATAATGGCCCTGGGGCCCTTACAAACCTAGCCAAGAGTTTATCCCCAAAAAGAAACCTCAGTTAGCACCTGTTGCCCTTGTCAATGAGGGACACAAGTGGAATCCCTGGGACAAATTTGTGGTTTCCCAACCACTCGTCAAGGTTGCGCTTGAAAAGGGTCAGCGAGGTGCGCTGTTTGACATGCATGGGAAGTCCATTCCAGAAACTGGGCAGCCTGTAGGAGACAAACCTCTCTCTCCAAAAAGTTTTGTTGATGTCACATATTAGATTCAGGCCTTTTGAGTGGGTAATGCGTGAGGAGCTAGACTTAAGGATATGAAGCATCTCTAGTAGGGCAGGGACCGCAGATGTTTTTTACTGACTTTATGCTTATTTCAAATTAAGAAAAACATCACAATAAGGAAGGTCAACAGAAATTGCAATTTTGTTGGATTCAATTGAATATACGAGCAGAAAAGAATAGCATGAAAAGTAACACTTACAAAATAAAGCACATTATATATCAGTCACATAGCAAATAAAATAAGATCGGGAGCAGACATACTTAGAATGCCAAGGTTTTTAAAGACATTGGGGAATGCCTTGATGACAAACTCTGATTTGATCACCATATAAACAGCATTGTTAATGACTACAACAGAAGTATTGGCTATGTATTGGAAAATTTATTAAATAATGGTGATCAGATATCATCAAACCAATCTGCATGAGTCTTATTATACCCAGAACTGAATATGGAAACTGCCTGTGTCCCCTTTCAAAATGGTACAAAATATGACTGCAGAAAATCCAAAAGAAATGCACGTGCATAGTCTTTGTTATGGAAATGTTGAGCTATGAAGAAAACCTACCTAAAGTAGGGGTTATTTTTTGTAAATTACAGACTAACACAAGGTGATATGACCTTAGTTTACAATGCAATACATGTGTAATCCATTCTTATATGCATTTCAGTTTGGAGAAAAAGGGAAAATATTGATTGCATGGAGTTGCCAAGATATTTTAGTATGTACAGCATCATGATTAATTGATTTTTTGGAAAATGATATACCTTACATATTATTACTTTTATACAGACAGTCAATTGACAAACAGTATGGTGAGGTCCGTTATAAGATGCATTCAGACCGTTAAGACATTATGGTCATACCTGTATGATTTTTGTATTGTGTTATACTACGTCCTTGACAAAAAATGTCAACCCCTTCTAATACAAGAATATAGCTCCTCCTGTTACATTATCTTACACACAGCCTTCTAGCATAGTTAATTATATCACAGCTTTCTGAATCAGAAAATGTGCTGAAGACTAAAAAAATATCCTTTTCTAACAACTGCAACACTTTACACATTAAATTATTGCTTTTTTATGCTTTGCAAATAAATAATTCTTTCTATAGTCATCCTAATAAAAGACTGCACATTTGTAGCTTACGCATATGTTCATACCAGAAAGAAGACAACCTCTTTAAACACTTTTTATACTATTCTAAAATGACGCAACATGAAGAAGCAGTGCTTGCGGCATAGTTCACGCACTCACACTTGCCATAATTACAAGAGTCTTTGCAGACTTTGTAATCATTTGGCTACATTATGGCCATCTAACTGAAGCCCATTCACTGAATCCAGCAGACTGCTTAGGTATTTGTCAAAGGATTTTATAACTTACTCAGTTTTAGCAACCAACAAAAGTAGTTATAGGAGTTGTGTGGTAGTACAGTCTCTTGCACAGGAATTTGGCTCAAAGTAAATAATCTTTAGATAAATGACCATCTGGCCTGTTGGTTTCAATTAATCATGCTTTGATGAGAATATTCTGACTTAGTTGTAGTGCATCAGAAAGCTCACAAACATGCAGACTTCAAAAAGTAAAACTGCCTCATCATATTGCTTTAGTAGAATTCGCAATACTCTAATAATCCTTTCAATTGTGGCTACTTCTTCCTTTTTAAACAAGAAAACCTGCAAAAATGTTCACATCCATTAAGCCAGTATTGGGAACCACTGTCCAGAGCATCACTACACAGGACATGCACAGTAAATTTTTGGTGGACGCATATGGTTGCTTGAATGAATGCTTCTGCAGTAATATTTATTTAACTCCCGGTTAACAAATGTCAAATAAATAAATAAATTTAGTTCTGTAATAGCAATAATAACAATTCATCCGTTGGTAGAGCCAGATTGTCACCTCTGGCAGAGTTTACTGATTTAAGCTTCATTCTCATGGGTAAAGCCTGCTGACTGTACATAAATCCAGCTCCACTCACTGTTGGGCTGCTATTATTACATGCATTTTATGTAAGTGGCTATTTTTGCTTGCCTTTTTTTCAAGTGATTCCCTATATGTTGTTTGTTAGTTGTGAGATATTCATGATACAATGTTGTAAGTGTTCATGTCAGTGGTTATGCTTGCTATGACCTTGATAATGGTGATGGACTATGTACCTTGTTTTAGGGTATGTTTACACTGATTGTTTTGTAACACTGGTTGTACTTATTTCTCCTGCTTTGACTATGATGTTCGCTGAAAACTGCATATGCAGCTGTATATTTTAAAATGCTTAATCTACTCTTTTTGGCCAGTCATGGGAGCTAAGCAATTGGGCATAGTGGAGTTATTTAAGTCATAAAAATATGGATCAGTAAAAGCACAGAAATGAGTTGGCTTGGAACAAAGAAGTTATTTTCTTCCTGTTTTCTAAGATGTTTGAGCATTTTAAACTCATTGTATACCTTGGTAATGAATACTTTTCCATTTTAGTGTGCTTACTGTGGAGTCTTATCATGTGCTCAACTCATTATTGGCAGTTGGAGATGCCATTGGATTTAGGTTTCATAAACACAGTGGCCAGGGAAGATGATTAAAAACAACATTCTATTGTGGTGACTTCACACAGGTGAAAGGTAATTGTATTCAGCTTCCTAGCTCTAGGATTCAGAAAAATGGCCACTGCTTGTGCTGTTTGCCCAGCATGGGTTGGTCAGTTAGCTTGGAGGTAAGAAAATATAACTCAGAAACAGGTATGGCTGCAGTGAGAAAGACTACATTACTCACTAGAATCTCTCTGAATTCAACAGTAGTCCTGTCAGAATTGACTACACTTGCGTTTTGCCTATTAGCCCACGTACTATGTTATCAAAGTCAACACCCACACATTCACACACACAATACAAACACACACACACACTCCCAGATATTCCCATATACACAAACACCCATACCCACTCACCAGACAGACCCCTCCACTACAGTCAGTCACACTCATGGATCGAGTCATCCAGCCATTTACTTGGACTGTCCAACACACAACCACATCCAGATTCTCGATTATTTGTATAACCCTCTGGACAGACACACACTGACACACACACACAAACACACAGCTTCATTCTTGCCCATCTAGACATGCACACACAAACATATAAACTCAACACCTCTACATTTTTGGTGAACTTACCTGTATTGAGAGTGCTCCCATAAGAATGAATGAATGAATAACCCCTGTGCTTTTACAGCAGCTACCTTTTTCTTCCTAGTGTAAAAATTTTACTCAGCCTAGTAATTCATTTGGTTGAGCAAATTAGGAGCTACAGATACTTCTGGTGGCGAACACTCAACTAATTAGCATCAGCCACTCCACTGGACCGCTGCATTAGCATGCAGCTCTGCCATTGAGACTGCTCTCCGTGCTGAAGCTCCCATGAGGGAAACTTCAGCGTTAGAGAAGTCTCTGAATTAGAATGGGTAAGCATGATGGGGAAACGGAGCTAAGGCTTTTCTATTGCACTAAGCCTTTCTGAATCCCAGACTAGGGTTTCTTTGTCAGAAACAGAAACTGAATTTCTTGATCTTTGGAAGGCAGTGGGTGTACTTAAGTGTTACATGAAATGTCTTTTGCTATAAATGCAGTTATGCAGTTTGTAGCTTGAAGAGAATGTTTCACATAGATGTCTGTAGCAAAAATGTACATTTCCATATATACAGGGAATCTGATAAGCCATGTACTATGTAATGTTAAAGTCACTTACTACAGTAGAAACAATTAATTTCAAATGTGGTTATCATTGTAACATTGTTCAAGAGGGACTATATAATTTGGTAAAATCTCATTTAACTGAACGATTTTCAGAACTTTTTTGTTGGGTTCTCTCCAGATCTCCTTGCTTAATATAATAGATTCAAATGTCACACTAATTTGGAGAAATTGGGAAACTCCATTAACATAAAAATCATCCAAATGAATGAATTCTGTACATTGCATATACTGTCATACAGGTAGACATAAATCAATAACTGACCTTCTGCTTCCATTGTTGTATGTGTGTTCACTGCAGGTTAAATCATATAGTTATTCTTGAATACATCATTGGAATCTGAGGCTCAGAAATGTGAGATGGTATTAAAGTGCACTGATCAGACATGTTACAGACTGCTTCTAACAGAGTTCAGTAGCAGTATGACGTCACCACTGCACTGGAACAAGGGAGTGATTGTAATTGGCTTCTGCATGCATTTGTTGCATCTCCTTCATTGTTAATGGTTCAGAAACAGCGCACTTCATATCATTCAGGGACCTGCAGCCTAGACCAGTGTATGATCCTTCTGTCAACTCTTACAACTATCACAATTTTGTAACTTTGTTTGCAGGTTGTGTAACCATTTTATTTATTTTTTTATTATATTCCAGGAGAGAGGGTAATGGCCTACGAATCTACTGGGATAAACTGCGGGATGTGTCCTTCCTGTCACTCTGGAACCCTTGGTCTACTGACCTGCCATATACCTCATTTACTGAACACCCAGTGAAAAATGCCAATGAGAGGTTTGCCACCATCTGTGAGGTACTAGCCTTATTCAGACACTATTGTTTATAAGTAGAAAGCTGTTGCTTCAGCATTCATTGGTATGCTGTGATTACAAAAATCAATCAGAAACATTATTTGTAAAGAAATAAATGAAAGTTATTGTATGGATAAACATATTTGCCTAACCTGTATCTTTAAGAAAAGATAAAACTGTGATAAATGAAATAAAGAATATTATATTTAAATGCTTGTACAGTTCATATGGTTTGATAGGTTCTTGACTCCAGAACTACTGTAATGTTAATGTGGCATCATTGCTGTTTATTTGAGCTAACTGCAACATTTGAATGATCACAGTGCTTTATAGACTGAGGAGTTGTTGTTGTTGTGTCTTTCGGCTTTTCCCGGTTAGGGGTCACCACAGTGGAATTCTGGTCTGCTAATGATTGACAGTAGATTTTTACGTGCCGAGTTGCCAGCCCTGACACACAACCTTCAAAGACGGTACGCCCATTCACGCATGTCTCCACACCGAAGACGCTTTAGCTGAGAATCGAACAGGACAACGTCTTACTGTGAGGCGATAACGCTACCACAGCACCACCACCGCAGTGTATTCATGAGTTATTACATTTGTGTTCTTTCTTACAACATTTAAAATGTTTTTATAAGGAAAACACTAGCTTTATTGCTCAATTAGTTTATATTTATACAGGGGAAATGACAAGGGAAATACATGCAGATTTCATATGATATTTTTAAAATGGTCCGTGAAGATTTTCTTGCTGTAGTGTTTACACAGTACATGTCATTTATCATTTGCACTTATTACTAAAGCTGCAAAACATATTTGAAAGAAAATTCAGATTTTCCTTCAAGATGAATGAAGGTGCTGCTAAGTAACTCCATAGATTTAAGACAGGCAACCAAATGTTTGATAATGACTTTTCACCACAGCTGAAGCACGTTTCTTAAAGCTGCTCAACCCTACTGACCATTTGATGTTGAACAACCACTTTTATTCATTGCTGTCTTAATTAATCCCCACTTTGGCACATTCCTTCTCCATCTGGCTTTTGGTCTGTTTCATTGTTTAGGGTTTGTATTCAGGCCCTCAGTATCTACCAATGTGCTGTGTTTCAGACTTTAAATTTTACAGCACAATGACCTTCACTTAAGCATTGCTCGTTAATTCCTCCGTACCTTTTGGAATACAAGATAAACCTTGAACCATTCAGCCCTATGATGCAGAGAGAGATGAAGCCCTGTCTGTGACTCAGCTGACCCATGTTTGAGCAGCAACTAGTAGGAAAGAAAGAGGAGATGTACTTAAACTGGCTCGCCCATCCTAGGGGGAGTTAGGCAGCTCTGGCTTGCACTTGGGTGATACCCAGAGGGAGCAGTAGGTGTTACACCCATACAGTACAAGCTTACTAAGCACATGCTGCATAGCACTGAACTGCTTGACCACAGAACATGAGTAGTAGCTCAGATACTGCTATTGGCCAGCAGCACTCTTTGGGCTCAAGGGGATTAAGCAATGAGTTCACAGGACCCCACACACTGGCCACTGCCAAGCATTCTGCATTTGCCCCTCTCTTTCTGAGACAATGAATGAGCTGATTATTCTCTGGTCATAAATAAATGAGATGTACAGATGTCACCCAGGCCATATGTATCTGTTTCTTATCTCCAAGAATGAATACGTTCATTATGTGATAGCAAGAGATCCAAAGGGCAAGATCCTCTGGATGGGTGGGAAAGACAAACCTTGCATCAAGACTGACAGAACTTTCCATGCCAATAATTTAGTCTGCTGCTGTTGAAATAAAAAAAAAAATGGAAATATCAGTTTTCATTTTTTGTGTCTATAAAGAGGAATCCCTGAAGTGGCATTTCTTTTTTGTCATATTACAGTTTTTCAGCATACTCAAAATCAGAAGAATTTTAACATTTTTTTTTGCCCATTTCAGTGAAGAAGCAAATGTAGTATAGTTGCAGGAAGCAGATTCCTGGATGAAATGTTTATTTTGCATACTTCTCTAACTGGACCAACTATAATACCTTCTTCCTAGCCATGAGCTGTCTGTCAAGGGCCTAAGTAAGTCTACAGCCTGGAGGATGATGACAAAAATACAGAGACATGCCATCTGATTATCATTTACGTCTTGCACTTCTGTTTACTTCCAGCAAGAACACACTGTTTCCAAATAGTAGGACTTGTATAGTTACTCAGACTTCCCTTTGACCACTGACAGTGTTATTGTCAGTATGTTTTTCCCTGCAAGGGCTTTAGGTGGATCACACCAAGGGGTTCGAATGGAGAAATAAAAAGTCAACAAGCAAAGGATAGTACTAGTGCTGAAATTGAATTCACCCTCAAGTCTTGGTGAGTACCTTTGCAAGGTGGACCCTTTTTTCACAAAATCTCACCAAAGCGACACTGATATATAGACTGTATTTATATAGCATATATCATGGACAGAAGTAGCTCAAAAATTAAAAGAGATAGCTGGGTGCACAAGACCCAGGATAAAAAAGTGCCCAATCCTGGTAGGTGCACTGGTGCCAGGACTGGAAAAAATGACTGTAGAATCCTCAAAATATGGAAACATTCCTACAGTGGGGCCAGGCCAGGCCCAGGGGGAGGATGGCCAAACTGTTGTAGTTGGAAGTATCAGTCCACAAAAATCACAAAAATTGATAGGCCAAAGAAGAGCCATAAAGATGATAGAGTGGACTATTGAGAATAAGAAATAAATTATATATTGTTACTATTATGCAAAAAGCTCAGAATTTCCAAACACAAGATCTACAAAATGATTAAGAGAAAAATTAGAGGAATGAAAAATACTTTCACAAGAAAACTGTCAGAAGCTTCAAATTAAAATTTGCGTTCATTAATTCAACAGATTTGTGAAAAAACAGTATATAGATCAAGAAACTTTGATCTGTTTGGAAAAAGAAGCATCTGAGGAAGTGTGAAAATATAAACAACAAAACCTAGAGATATTTGAAAAGTATAAAAAAGCAATATGGACATGGGAAAGAAATTGAGATTTGCTATGGCACAATATTTATGTAAAGGAGAAAACCAAATTAATCAATATAAAGAAGGCAGCCCCAAAGATATTCAAAGAGGAATACAGGCAAAGGCATCCGGATATGGAAAATTTCACAATAAAAAAAATATCACAAAGATGGAACATCTAAAAGAAGATTAGTAAAGTAGAAGTTAAAAAGAAATAGAAGTTGAAGTTATGGAGTGCCTGCGAAGTAAAGTATTTGGTGTAGAAGGTCTAACACAGGATGTTATGTTGTCTATCTCGCCTTCATTCTTGCTGTTTGTGTTCAGAGCCGATCCTTGGCTCCGACTCTGCCATCTTCAATAGCTCGAGAGCTGTTTACTGGCTCAAGGCTACCCCTTATCCCATGATGCCTAGCGAAAGCTACCCAGATCTCGTTTGCTGCTTTAGCTACGAGGTGTGTCGTTTCTGGCTCAGGCTTGTATACTTTTGGATATTTCTATAATTGTATTTGCTTAAACGTCTTAAAAAAACTAATATACTACCCCTTATAGTTTTCTTCTTTGTGGTGTTGTTTGTGGACGTCGCTTCTTTCTACAGTCCCTTGTTTTCTTAAGAACTCGTTTAAATTAGAGAGTTCTCCCCTCCCCCTCCCTTAGGACAGCCGTTTAACTTAGAGGCTCTCCTTCCCTTCCTTTTTTGTTACTGTAAAAAAAAAAAAAAAAAAAAAAATCTGTGTGTTCGTTTAGTAGTAGAGATTTTTTGTCTGTCTGTTTTATGGTACTTGGATTGTGTGTAGTGGTAGAGTTATGTCCAAGGATACAAAAGTTTCTGGCTTCAAAAAGTGTGACTCATGCTGTCAGAAAATGTCTCTGACAGATGAGCACACTTGTTGCGTTTATGGCGCTGTTCATCTGCAGGACTCTTGTTCTATTTGCCACGCCTTTAGTCCAAGGGTCCTGCAGGAGCACAAAAACAAATTAATCCTTCGGGATTTATTGAAGCCTCGGGATACACCGACAAAGAGTTCCCAGCCAGTGAAATCCCCCAAATCTGCTAAACTGTGTCGGTTCCACACCAACTCCTGTACTGGAACAACCGAGTATGTCGGTTCTGGCTGGCACTGACAAGACAACTCCTCCGTCGGCTCCATCAGATGTTTCGGAGATGTCACAGAGCCTTTAGAAGTCTGAGGTCCCCTTCCTTAGAGTCCATTCACTCGGTGCCTCGGTCACCATTATTACAAAGGGAACATAGCCACCATTCTTCACACTCCTCTTGATCCTCTAGGCTTTCGGATCATGATGTGGAGAAAGTAGTAAGTAGGTTGCTTAAGTCACAGGCACTAGCTAAATTACTGTCCAGCCCACCTCAACAGGTATCTGCTCCAACTGCCTCTATTTCCATTCCTCCTCTGACTCCATTGAGTTCGGAGCCGGAATTCATTGGTGTGCGGGTAGTGGAACCGTCGGCTCTGATCACCATCTCTCCTTCGGCTCCGACTTTGGCTCCAATTACCTCGATTGTTCTTTCTATCAAGTAATCTGGATGCCAGGGATCTCTTGTCAGTTCCAAGGGGGGAGGGGAGTGGCATCAGACCCTTGTCCGACCCCGTTCTACCCCTCGTAGCTTTGGTGCAGGTGAGCTCGGCTCCAACATCGGCATCGGAGCCGTCGCCCTCGGTGTGGAGAAAGATTCCTATTTCTTCGGAACCGGAGCTTTCTCTGCCTCGAGGTCGGGACACCTTCGAGGTCATGCGGAGTGTGCTGTCCCCCAAAACCGCTCCACTACCAGCTCCATCGACTCCATCCCCCATAGTGTCTGTGTCAACCTCTGCTCCTCCTCCAGACCCCAAGCGTAGGGAACCGATGCCCCAGGACACCGCACTGGGTGTTCCCTTTTCTTCCGAGGCCTCCCCTGATCACTCAGAGGAGCCCCCTCAGAAAAAGAAGAGCAAGAGGAAACACATCGACTCCCCTGAGTCTGTCACTTCAGATACCAACTTAGATGAATTGGAAGGGTCCCTGAGGTCCCCCTCTGAAGATGTTTCCTTTTCGGACATTCTTGAAATGCTTAGGCAGAGGGGGAACTGGACTTCCCTAGCCCCTGCCGAGGATGAGTCTGTTCTCCTGGATGCATTCAATTCCCGACCTTCCACCTCCTGGGTTTCTTCTCCTTTCAACCCATTCATGTCTGTGGTGGCTCAAAAGGCTTGGTCAGCTCCAGATACTGTGGAACCAACTCCGAGGAGACCTAACAAGTTTATTACAGCCCCCCAGGATAAGCAATTCCTTTCCAAAGGTGTGCCCGTTGATGCCATGGTGATAGCAGCAGCAGCCACCAAGAAAGAGTTAGCAGAAACCTCTTCATCTGTTCATCCCCCTAACAAAGAGTCTCGGACAATGGACAGATACGGAAAGTGGATGTTTGCTTCATCGACCATCTTGATGAGGTCCCTGAACTATCTATGTCATTTTACTCGACTTCAAAGGGATCTCCTGAAAGAGCTTGGAGATGCCCTTCAAGATCCTACAGCTGAGGGAGTACAAGCCAAAGTAGCTTCCCAGCTGCCGACACTTAATTCTATAGTCAACTCCTCCATGAGGCTGATTTCATATGTAGCCGATGGAGCTAGCAGAGCCGCTGGCACAGGTGTGGCCCTAAGGAGACATGCTAGGATGTGGCTGTTTCAGTTTGCGGAACCCTTTCAAGCGTCCTTCACCAATACTCCTTTTGATGGCTCCTTTCTCTTTGAGCCTCAGGTGAAAGACATGCTGGCCAGGTGTGAGCAAGAAGGCAAGACTCTCTCTGCCATGGGAGTCCATTTTTCCACTCCTAGACTTTACCCCAAGGGTTAGAAGAGTGGGAAGATGTGATTCCGGAAATCCCAGGGATCCTTGACTGACACACGTGCTGATTTTTCCTCCAGCGGCAGAGGGGGAAACAACAATAACAGACACTGCCCTCATGGCAGAGGGGGTCCGCAGAACCAGGGTGACAGAGAATCCTTCTCTAGAAAGCCCTTCCAGCATCCCTGAAGGGTTGCTAGCTGCTCACCTCTGGAGGCAGTCGGGGGAAGACTTTCGCTGTACCCAAAAGCCTGGCAAAATTTAACAAAAGACAGATGGGTACTATCCATTATGTCCTGAGGTTACAAAATTCCCTTCCATCAACCCCCCTTGCAGTCAAAAAAGGCCCTTCCAGATGTTCCACCCAATCTGAGGGAGCAAGCAGTCATAGAAGTTTCAAAACTGCTAGAAAAAAGAGCCATCCAGGAAGTCCCCGCAGACCAGCTCGGATCCGGAACTTACTCAAGATTATTTTTGGTACCAAAAAAGACAGGGGACTGGAGACCAATTCTAGATCTCAGCAGACTAAACAAATCTGTACAAAGAGAAAAGTTTCGGGTGGTCACGCTACAGTCCATTCTACTCTTTCTGGGTGAGGACAATTGGATGTGCTCGATAGATCTTCAGGACACGTACTACCATATCAAGATGGACAGATGCTCCAGGAGATTTCTTCGCTTCCGGGTAGAGGCCAGTCATTACCAGTTCAGAGCTCTGCCCTTTGGTCTCACCTCAGCCCCCAGGGTGTTCACCAAGTGTATGGCAGTAGTCACGGCTCACCTGAGGCTTCAAGTATTCCAGGTGTTTCCATATCTAGACGACTTGCTCCTCACTGCTACCACCAGGCATCAACTCTTACAAGCGCGGGATTATACAATCACATCATGCACTCAACTAGGCATCACAATAAATTTTGAAAAGTCTGCCTTGTTGCCCTGTCAGTCTATCACTTACAGCAGAATTAAACACAAGGAAGATGTTTGCAAGATTACCACTGGAAAGGAAAGAGTTTCCACAATTCATCAACAAGTGTTAATCCTAATGCAGAGCAAAAGGATTCAAGTCAGATATGTCCTTCAAGCTCTGGGCTCCATGGCAGCTGCCATTCTTCTAGCTCCAAGCACAACACCAGTTATGCGGTACTGTGTTGCAGTCCTGAAAGTTACCCAATCAAGTCCAGACAATTCCACAATGCTGTTGGCTTTGGCAGTAGCACATGAATGGTGCTGGGTTCATTTAAGTTCATAGGTTGTTACTAGGCTAACGCCCACTAGGGCCCTTATAAGCCTAGCCACATACCCCAACGCATTTGGGTTCCGAGTACCATGGGCTTGTATACAGGGAGACATGTTAGTAGGAAGGTAACTAAGGATTTGTGGGGGGGTGGGTTAGGATAATATTTCTATCATTGACAGCATCTGTCCATAAGAGAGATGGTGGCCAGACTGGGGTTAAATTTACGATTTCCCATCAAGTTGTCAAAGTTTTGTTTGAACAGGATCAGGCATGAACTCTGTTTTACATGGATGGGGAGCCTGTTCCGTAGGGCAGGTCTCCTTTGGGCCACATGACTGCCTATTCAGCACATTCTGTTTATGCCACAAGCAAAGTTGAGATCAATGGATCTAGTGTTTCTGGTGTTGTTTGGTTTGTTCATGTTCAACAGATCCATCAGGGCTGGGTCTGAGGAAGCCCTGTAAACCAGGCAAAGATCCTCTTGCATCAGCCTGTAGAAGGCTGAATAAAGAGACAGAGCATTTATATGATTAGTGTAAGACTGGGTATTCATTCCCTGAATTCTCCTGGTGAGAAACCTTTGTGGGCATATTAATTGTTGCAAGTGTATGATTAGATACATGCCAAAGGAGGCATTGTGTTCAGTGATAGGTCTGATAAGGATCAAATAGAGTGGTACTACCATTTCCTTGGATCTGGATGCCATACCCTTTCCTGTAAGTTAGATGATGTAGAATTATGTTCTTCCTGTCTTAGCAACTTGTTGATCAAAGGCCAGATTGCTGTTTACATATGTTCCTAGATCCCTTACTACTGGCTGGACTCTTAGGGGTGTTTTATTGGTGGAGTAATTAATTTAGGTTGACAGTTTCTTAAAGGGTATTATTTTGTATTTTTTTTGCACTAAGATTTAGGTTATGGCTTTGGCACATGTCATTTCTCTGTGCTAAGCCCTTTTGTAAGATATTGATATCTTGGGTAATCTATAATAGCTCATTATCTGTTGGTGGGGACTACTGATTCTAGATAGCATACCAGCACAGATCCC